>NC_072456.1:12758751-12910643 GCF_027596085.1 Anoplopoma fimbria
GCGAACATAGGACTTTCAACCACACGACCGATGTTCAACACTGCGTGTCCCAAAGTGTGTGAAGTGGAGAACCCTTGTAACAGTTTCCCAAACCTAACTAATTGGTTTATTTTGCCTGAACCTAACATTTGTTTTGGGCCATCCCTAAAAAAGAAGTCTTGCCAAGCGACACAAAAGAAATGGACATTTTATGTCACTCAGCACTGATCCAATAGATTGCATTTTGTGACTACTTCACAAACTGATTTATGACTGTTTGTCCACCACGACTAACAATCCTAATTGACTTTCAATTGGCATTGTTTCCATTGTGCAGATGCGTAATTTGACAAATTACGTGCCACCAACACATAATGCGCCGTTAAGAGGTCCTGGCCGTTTCATGTATTTCTGTGAGATCAGGGTGGAGAGACAGCTAGCCTGGCTCTGGCCAAACTTAAAAGCATGTCTAACAGCACCTCTTAAGCTTAACATGTTATATCATGGATCACAAGCCGGTGTTCACCAAGAAAATCTAGCACATACATCTATGTAAAACAATTTATAGTCGTATGTTCCAGTTCAGCAAAATACACTTTATGCTATGCTAAGCTAACCTCAACATTCTACAAAGGTTCCCAGACAAACCCAAACCAGGGACATGATAATAACTTTATTTATATAGCACCTTTTAAAAACAAGGTTTACAAAGTGCTTTGACAGACCAGCCAGCAAGACAGTGCATAAGAAACAAAATTAAATAACAAGTGACAATCAAATAAACAAATAAAATAAATAAAATAATAAAATAATGAAATAAATAAAATCAAGTGATAATGGTAAAATATAGTAAACAAATATAAGATAAAATACCAAGACCAAATGAAAATGAACCAATAAAACGACGACATCACATAAAAGCCAATCTATAAAAATGTGTTTTAAGAAGTGATTTAAAAGAGATTACTGATTCTGCAAGCCATATCTCCTCCGGTAGGTCATTCTAAAGCCGAGGGGTCCTTATGGCAAAAGCACGGTCGCCTTTGGTTTTCAGTTTCGACTTTGGAACAACCAGAAGGGCCCCACCTGAGGATCTAAGGCTGCGAGCTGGCTCATACGGGGTCAACATTTCTCCTATGTATGTCGGGGCCAGACCCAGATGTGCTTTAAAAGTGATCAGCAAAATTGATGCTTACATTACACACTTCTAGACCACCTAGCCATGACTACGACCTGAGATGACTTCAAACATAAAACTTTTACTGTTAAAGCAGCAGAACGACATTCACATATTATGAGCTCATGAGTTTGTTACACACACTAATATTAGCATAAGTTTGGAGTCGTGGTTCTCCACGACTCCAAACTGATACATTGCTAACTATGTTCACTATTCTCTGTGTCAGCCTGCTGTTTGGTGCCGGGCTGGAAGTGAACAAGGTTATTTTAGAGCTTGAATTGAGGCTGATGAGTCATGATAGGGAACTAAACCTCTAACCAAAACAATGATCTCAAAGATAATTCTCTGCAGCAACAGCTTTCACATTATCTCTACCCGTTTGACCCATTGTTGAAATAAAAAAATGTTCAGCTTTAATATTTAGTTGTTGTAATTGACTACAATCATATAAAGTTTTAGATATTGAAATGCAGATTATTTTTTATGGCTTGTTTTGAGGTCACTTATGTATTCACATTTTCCTTGATTTGTATGGAATGCCATTATGGTTGTAATTGCTTTTATGCTTGGGCTTCTCGCCATCATGAAATGTCATGAACAAAGCATCAAAGTAATTACACCCTTGACCTTTATAGCTTTCAGTATATTCAATGTGACAAATGCTTAACTTGATTTTAAAATAAAACTGATGGTTTAAACTTAGACATCAGAAGTTTGTAATGATGGGGTTGAAGAGGTTAATGTGACCAACTAGCACTACTCAAAAAACTTATTTAGCTAAGTGTTTTGCTTCAGATGTAAAATGATTACCATTGACTGATTGTCAATATGAATTTCAAGGATGAATTTGTTTGGGTTTTAACATCCAATAAGCACCACATTTTCAGACAGGGCATTAACCTAACGCTCTTTCTAGCCACAACAATTTGATTGTGTTCCCAATCACCAGGTTCAATCTCTTGTAAATCTGAGTCCAATCTGTTGCTCCCTGCTTGTGCCCTATAGGTCAAATACGGTGCTTGGAATGGCAGGAAATTATCCTAATCAGCTCAGTGAAGACGACTCAAATGCTTTAACGGGATTAGAACAAGGCCCCTCCCTCGGCCATCTTTCCCCTTCGAAAGCTGTTGAGCTAATTGACCTCTTCTACAATCATCTGCTCTGTTTTTGTTCTGGACACTGAATTGTGCTCAGCTCCACTGTGGCATACCTACAATGCCTTTAATAAGTAAGGTAAGCCTACATCACAAAAACATGGTAAGCTCCGTTCAGAGGTTAATTCATGGATTTCCTATCTCAAGTTAGCGTTAAGTTTATTTTCACAATGCAATCAATCGAAAGGAAAAGATGGAAAAACATATTTTTTTCTGAATCTCAGCATCTCTGGTTGAACGTCGTTCCCCATCTCTCTCTCCACTCATTTATGTGATCTCTCTACTTTCAAACTCCATGCAAATGGAGCAAAATGTCAAAAGAAATGTAAACAATTACATAATAAAATCTGTAATGACTGGCAAGGTCCTTTGAAGAAATCTTGTGAAGCATCCTGCGAATGGTATTTCAGGTTACGCTTTTTTATTTTTATGGGTGACATTATTTCCACAGTTTGATTCTAAATAGTACAAAAAGGTTTCACACACTTGCACACTTCCCTCGCAGTGAGGGGAGGTTTTCAGTGAGGCAGATCTTTGGACGCCTGTGACTGCAGGTAAGCACTTGGCGCACATGTTGGTGATGAATTGATAATGGTTAAAGGATTATTAAACACTGTAAGGGAAACCAAAAGAAGCTGAAGTGGCTGCATCTTCAGGTACAACCCTGACTTCAACTGATTGACTGAAAACTTTTGGGGTTCAAACCACTTTTTTTGTACTTTAACTTTGGTTACCGACATCTTATTTGCTATTTCTTCTTCTTCACAGTTTGAGTCTACAAATATCTGGATTTTAAGAAATGAAACAACATTCCCCCAAAAGGTATTTGTTCATTTAGTGTTTTGTTGATGGTAGTGGAGAACATGTTGGTCCAAAACCTGTGTTTAAAAAAGGTGTTTAACTGGTGTTACATCTGTAAGATACAACTCTATGTGTTGTGTTTCTTTACTGATTTACTGAAATTCATATTATATTCATATTATCCCATTTGTTGGTATAGAGGAATCTGTTTTGTGTCATACATCATCTAAAAAATGTCCATCGCATATGGGATCACATGAACCACAAACACCAAATTAAGTTGACATTCATGTTCCACAGAAGAAAAAAAAACATTGCTGCAAACCACATACTAAATGGGGTTCCTGAACCGAAGAACATAAAGTAAAACATGTTTTACACAGAAACACCACAGACTAGATACACAATGAAAAAACCAACATCACACAAACATTTTCTTAATAAACAGGCACTGTCCCGAAACCCTGTTAATGAGTATCTGGACTAATAAAATGTTTTATAGTTTATTTGTTTTATCCTCCAAATAAATAAACTGTTACCAGTGCAACAGTACCTCTTCCTGGGATTCATAGGAAAAACATACTGTGACAAAAATGTCAATGATTATGTAAATAAAGGTACGTCAAAGTAATATTACATACATGTAAATAATGCATACATAACATGTGTGCTTACATATAAAACAAGGTACAGTACTGATATAGTATTGTGATATAATCAGCAGTCCTGCAGCATACAAGTTACTATCAAATATCCCAAACTATACAGCCTACAGAACAATGTGCTTCTCCACTATATTCTTCTCAAAAAATAAATGAGCTCTGTATAAAACAGAATGAATGTATCTATGACCACAAGAAATCTGTTAAGCTGTTTTTAAAAAAGTAATCTCCTTCAGGAATTTTCGATTAATGATTAGTTCAAAGTAAAAGATTAGTTTTTCATTGTCACTTGATTTGAAAGTTAATTGTGCTTATTCCAAATGAATATATTCTTTACATAGTTTTACTGTTTTCCATAAATAATTATATCTTATTTCGCTTTACTAAATAATGGAAACAAAGCCTTCCTGCAGTGTGCCAGGTGCTCCAGGATGAATCTCAGGCGTCAAACAACTCTTTTAACCTCTAGACAAGCTGTCATGCAATCCTTTGATAGGAGCTTGAGCATGAAAATCCCCAATATTTGTCTCAGTTTCACCGGCAACAAGATTTCACTTTTTATCTGGTGGTTTGGGTGGTTGGTCTGAGCTGTTTACTGCCATTATCTGAGTGGGCGAGAGCACAAAACGGATGTGATCGGCCATTTGATTGAGGTCAAATCTCTTTCGTGCTTCTCCATGCCAATTGCACGCCCATCCTCCTGACCTCTCCACGGGCTGACTGATGTCAGAAAACTCAGGAGAGAGGTGTCAGGTCAGCGTGGCACACAGCTGAGAGATACAGAGACGAGGAGGAGATGAGAAGGGATATGAAGTGGTTGTGACAGGTGAGCTAATGGCTTTGAGAAAAGAGAGGGCAAGGGGATGAAGCCGCAGGCTGTGATCTCTTTACACAGCTTACAGAGGGACAACTTATTAAAATGAGGAACGGATGCAAAGAGTAAATGAGTTGACCTAAAACCCCTAGGTCACTGCCCCTCCCTTCTTGTGGTGGTGTTTGTGAGTGTGTGTGTGTGTGTGCGTGTGTGTGTGTGTGTGTGTGTGTGTGTGTGTGTGTGTGTGTGTGTGTGTGTGTGTGTGTGTGTGTGTGTGTGTGTGTGTGTGTGTGTGTACGAGTAGGCGTCCACCCCCACACTGATTGACAGCCTCTGTCGTTGTCTCATAATGGTTTGAGTATTTTTCCCAGGCACTGAAAAACTCCCCTATCCACAGGCTCGAATGCTGGCTGTTACATGTGGGGGTTTGAAAATGTGTCCAGAGATGTAGAGTTTAAATGTCACCACATGAGAGTGTTACATCCTCTATACCATACCAAAAAATTATAATATTTAAATACCTAATCAGCCCATTCTCATGTGCTTTGTTTGCCTTTTTTATCTCATTTGTTCTTTAGTGCACTTTTACAAAACTGATATTCAATGAATATTTCATCACACGAAGCTACAATCATTTTATCATGAGTAAGATTAGATTACACCTTTTATGCTTTCATGTTGGGTCAAGGTCAAAACAAGGTTTTAGTTACTCCACAAAGAAATGTTGAGGTATGTTTGAATAACATTTATTTAAAAGCAAAAACCTCCAGCACTCCAATGACTTTCAGTGGGAGAATGTCACATATACTTAAATACTGTATTGAAGTATTGAAGACTCCTTTTGATACATATACTCCACTACATGTCTGAGGGAAATACTCCAGTACTCCACAATATATATATATTTAAACTGGTTACTTTGATTACTGTGATTTTACATTCAAGAAATCATACGATGAGTATAAATGAACTACTATATCAATATATTAAGTGGTCAAGTTGAGCTCCAGCATAATTTACCAAATTTATATTGCAGTATAGCGTAATGAATCAGAAGCCGTGGCCATTTGATTGCAGAACGAGTACTTTTACTTTTATGATTGAAGTACATTCTGCTGGTACTATTTCTTCTTTTACTTAAGTAAGATTTTGAATTCAGGACTTGTAATACCGTAATTCGACACTGTTGTATTAGTACTTTGTTTGAGCTATTGAATGATAATAAAAAACTTTTTCTTTCCAGAGGACAGTTTGGCATAATGTGGCCTCTTTGATACAAGAGTCACCCAGAGGTTACAACAATCATGTTGTCTGAAAAACCTTTGATGAACTCAGAAGCTTAACATAGATATTAGAGAGACAGAACACAAAATGGAACGATAATTGTATCATCTGCTCTAATGGCAGCTATTACAACAATAGCGATGGTGACCTGGAGGTATGGGGGGAGCAGCGAGGGCTGGCCCTCTGTGGTGACCTCTGCTCGGGAAAGGGCAAGCTCAGGCAAGAGTCAGGGCGTCAGGGGCTCGCCACCTCGTCTGGCACTCTGAACCCTCCATTCACAGGCTAACACAACAGCGCTGCATCGCTGTGACCCTGTGGGCGTGACACTCAACCTTTGCCTTAACCTCCTGACCGCCGGTCACAGCTGCAGCTGACCAGCTCGGGTAGGTCAGGGTAGGGGGTCGGCTGTAGGGGGGAGAGGGGATGGAGATGATTGAGAGATGAGTGAGGAGAGACAATAGAGGGAGAGGAAATGGAGTTATAAGTGAAATAAAGCAATGATGGTGTTTCACCAATCTGGGAGAATCTCGGTTAGTCTGGCGAGATAGTCTTAAAACATATAGGAAGGCCCTCTTTAATGCTAGAGCAGCCTTTACTCGTCATTAAAAGAGAAAAATAAGAACAACCCCAGGTTTCTCTTCAGCACTGTAGCCAGGCTGAGCCATAGCACTGTTGAGCAATGTATTCCTATAGCATTCATGATTAGCGCCTTCATGAACTTCTTAACAACAAAGTTCTAACTATTAGAGACAAAATTAATCATCATAATCAATCAACTGTTGACAGTCAAGCTGCATTATGTGTAATGTAGGCGCCAGGTTTTGAGTAAGTAACAAAGTAAGAAGAAGCACTGAATGAAAAGATAATATTTTTGGGTCTGCTGCATCAGTTCTGATCCTTTTCTTTAAACTGTTCATCGCGAGTCCGAAAATGTTACAGGATTTCAATGATTAAGTGGAGTGAACTATTCATTTAACACAAAAAAATGTAATCTAATTTCAAGCAATCGCTCTTTTCCAAGAGGATCAACTTTACCCCAATGTCACGTCATAGCCTTTTTTTCTAGCTACAAGCCAACCATTGAAGAGAAGGGGTAAGAGTGAAAGGCAGAGAGAGCCATGAAAGTGCTAAGAAGACAAATGGGCTGGCCGAACATTTTGTGTGCACATCAGCCATTGTCCTGGCCCCCATCCCCCTTCTCTGAGCTTTGTGACGGCAGCACGGCCGGCCGCGAGTGGCTTTATACAGTCGGCTTGTATGGGAAAAAGGACATGTGCACTCTTGAGGTCAGCCCCGAGGTCCTCAGAGGGTTCAGTCCTTGAATCAGCCTCTAACATTCATGACTGCATGACAGCTGTTTCTCTGAAATAAGGAATGTGACTTGTGATGTGTGAGTCCTGTTAGACGAGTTAAGCTCTAGATTCCTTTTTCTGTTTATTGGTGACTCTCACAAGGGGTGAAAAGGCAAAACTGACAACTGACTTTCCATGTTCTACTGACCTACATACGCTTAATTTACCTCTCTCAGCTAATGAATGCCTGAACGAACTGCTCTAGATGTCATTGATGGGTTGACAGATACATAGATGAAAAGGTACATAATACTTTACAAGCAAACTAAGTAACAATATAACATCTTAATAAGAAGACTAGGAGTCAACAGTCATGCTAGCAACTCTGTGAGGCTGTAGGCACAGCTTTGAGCGAAATGCTAACATGCTCAAAATCTCAATAACTCCACAAATTATAAAATTGCATACAAGCAACTTAAATTAATTTGACTATTACAGTAGGACACCTGCGTCTCTGAATGGAGAATCATAAGATCACAGAACCGTCTCTTCCCTCCTCAACTCCAAGGCCTCCGCTGCAGCTTTCGGTGCTCCACTCTGGAGATAGTGACTCTCTGTCATGGCCGCCACTTTCTGCTCCAGCCTCCACACCTGCTCCCGGTACTTCCGGCGAATCTGCCGGTACGAACTCAAGGCTTTACTGGAATGGAAGAAACCCACCAAGCAAGATTAAATGTAATACTCTCACATAAACGATGACACTACAAAACTACTTGGTTTTTAGTTTAAGTTGTACAAGCATAAAGATGATGATGAATAAGAACAACAACATGCAGTCTAATAAATACCTTTCTTGAGATGCTTACCTGTGAGCTTGTGTAAGTCGGGCAATCTGCTCTCCATTGTCACTCCTGTGCGAAGAGCTGTCTGACAGAGCTGTGTTTAGTGAGTCTTGAACTAAAGCCAGTCTCTTCTTCAGGGCTTGTTCCCTGAAAACAAAAGTAAGATCAGATCAAACACAAGGGAGAACATTTAGTAAGTCTGTTCATTTTACTTAAGGCACTAAAGAGCCTTACATAAACAATTTATATACTCTATGTGAAATATCATAAATGTCTTTATGATGAGTCACTACGAATGTGATGTAGAGTGCTAACAGCTGAGCTTTGTTCAGAAGTATTCACTACTCGAGGTCAGAAGAAGAAAGAGATGCTCTCTGAAGCACCTGATGGAGAGAACAAGTAGCCCTTTATGTCCAAAGTCTGCATTTCTGCTGAAAGCGTTCCTAAGTAACAGATAAAACCAGGCAACAGATGTCTCAATGATTCATTTTCTACATTCATTAGGTACCTTTTTTCATTTACCCGTGAATACCCAGATTTCTCCAGGTGACGTTACATTCAATTATTTAGAAGATTTTCTTAAAAAGGGTAATATTTAAATATATTATAATATGTGCCTTTACCAATAGTATTTTAAAGGTAAAGCATTTAATTAGTGCTCTAAACATTATATTGCATTGCACAGAAAAATGACAATGTCTCACCTTTGCAGGACGGCCTGCAGCTCTTTCAGAATGGGTCTGGTTCGAGGATCAGCGATGTCCCCATCATTACCGGGTTTAGCTTCATTTTCACAGAGCCTCTGAAACAGAACATTCAACTGCAATTATCTTTAAGGCCAAAAAGCCTTAAACTTTTACAATATATTTCAATAAAAAAAAGTTAAGAGAAAAGTTAGAAAAAATATACTTATTGTCCATCTTGTTAATCACCTTGCGACTCCTCAGACTTATTACTTATCTATCTTTAAAGGGAGCCACTGCTCTTAAGATTAACAATGAACGGTGCAGGACAGAATAGCATTTATTATGCCTGCAATCAGAAGCCATTGGGATTTTGGTTGAAATAGTGAAACAGTTAACTGCATATAGTCTGTAAGATCAGTTATTGAGGCTGTCCATGTGCATCCAGATAAAACTGTTGTTCATTTAAACTGTTCAACAAATAATATTGAGGAAGAAAAGAAACCAGGCTTAGAGGGAAATTTAAACCTTTAAGGCACAAAGTCTGCGCAGCCCTTGTTTCTGAGGCCCGTGTCTGCAGTGATAGACTCAAAGCTGTGTTAACTTAAAGTAGCTGTTCAGTTCTTTCTCATTTGACAATGACAGAGGTGTGTGATAAATCTGTGCTGCGGTGACAGGACATCCCAGCAGAAGACCTTGTGGAACCAAAATATCCCTCTTGGCCTGGAGGGATTCTGCTTTGGTAGATGTGTGATTTCCCATGTGGGACATCCAGATTTGAACGGGGTTTGCCACAGTAGACCAAAGTGCTGCTCCCTCTTGCTCATTTCACCTTGACTTTGTATTATTTGATTAATTGAAAAAAAGGTCTCTGTTGCTGCTGTAGGAGTCTTTCCTACCTGTTGTTCGGTCTTACGATCCTCCATCTCCTCTTTAAGGCTTTCTGGAACGAAGGCTCCAGCTGCTTCCTGGGCCTTCTGGGCCATTAAACCCCACTCCAGACACCTCAGCTCTTTTTCCTTGAGGCGGATTAGAGATCGCAGATCTGACATCTCCTCCTATAAAAAGTAGAGTTGAACGCATAACAACGTAAGGAGATAAGATAAGATAATCCTTTATTAGTCCCGCAGCGGGGAAATTTGCAAGAGCTGTGTATGTAGCACAACATGTAGACATTTTATCACAACAAGCAGGTTTGACATCCCATTCTGTGGCTGTTGTCGGAGGTTAAAGCCTGGGTAGAATTTTTATATGATTTCTGTATTGGTCCTTTGTTGTTCCCCCTATAGTTTTTAAAATTCATGGTTATCTGTCATATCTCAGTTTGACTAAAACTAGTAGTTTGGATTATATGTGCCTTAACAATTTGACTACCAGAATGCCAAGTTATTAATAATTTAAACAAATGAGATATAACATCTTAACTAGTGTGTTTTAGAGGTGCTGCTAGATGGATTATGTTACCTTTTGACACAGCCAGGCTAGTTGTTTACCTGCTTCTGGTCTTTGTGTTTAAAATGTCAAACTTTTCACCAGTTTCAGGCCTCTCAATGCTCCCTGGACTCACAAGATAAGGTGAGGTCAGATGGACAACTGCCAGCAGTGTCTCATATGCATACTGTGTGTCCACTCAAAACACTGTGTTTTGGAATTGTAAGTGTAGTGTTGTAGTACAAAATAGATTTTGTCTCAAACAAATCAACCAAAACAACTATGACATTAGGACAAAGGCCACTTATATGTCATGATCTCTTTGCATGGATAGTTTTGACTGCTTTTTATCAGTGTTAGATCTTGATTTCTAAATCAAATATTAGGACACACTGCTCCTACCCTGACAGAGATGAGTTCATAGAAGAGGGAAGCCTTCTCTTTCTTGGAATCAGGAGGTTTGGTGTCTTTAGTCACATGTCCCCCTCTAGATCCAGCCGGTTGACCAGTTTCGGGGCTCATTTTGCCCTCAACTCCTGGTCTCAGCTTAGGTAGACAAATGGCAGCTCGGTTTCTCTTCAGGCGCTCAATTTGCTGACGGAGAACAGTCTCTCGCTCCAACAGCTCAGGTGTCCTATGATGTTAAAGGTAGTGAGTGACCTGGCAAAAATGTGGTCCACAAAATGGCCTTTTCTTTCAATTCAAAAGTTCTTTATTATTGCCAAACATCATTGATCTCTGATTCTTTTTTAAACATTAGGTTAATAGCATGTACATCTTTGGAGCTGGGACAGAATGATATATGCATGTATGCACTATTCTTAAAATGTTATCCCTTCTATTTGCAATTTCAGTCTGGCAATAATGAGAGACAGACATTTTCCTTTCTACTCATTTCGATGACTGTGCTTGAATGTACAAAGAGTACTTTGAAACGTCACCTCTGCCCTTTGTGACTCTGTGTTTCCATCTCCTCTGTGACTCCTGCTGTTGTGAAGGAGGTGGACAGCTCTTCAGTTCCCATGAGCTGAGCTGATTGACTGCCGGGCTGCTGCCTGTCACCGACTGCCTCTGATGAGAGGAGAAACTGTGAGCTTTACTGTGTGTGTGTGTGTGTGTGTGTGTGTGTGTGTGTGTGTGTGTGTGTGTGTGTGTGTGTGTGTGTGTGTGTGTGTGTGTGTGTGTGTGTGTGTGTGTGTGTGTGTGTGTGTGTGTGCGCGTGTGTGTGTGTGGTTGATGTGCATACTTATATATAAGGGAATTTGTGCACTGAGTCGTAAGCAGTATTAAAACATGGTATTCAAACACCTGCTGAGTCCGTCTGCAGAGGAATGCTTTGCTGCTTCTTGGTGTCATAAAGTGACAGCAGCTCACTGTAGGCCTCCTCACACTCCTCACTGTCAATCACAACCACAAAGACAAAATACGACGTCACTACATGAGAAGAACCTACATTAATACTGTTAGATTGCTGACATGTGCATGATCAATATTTGGAACATCCTTGAATGGCCTCTATATTTGTGTATCAGAGGTTTGTACCAGTATCTGAGAGCTGTCTGAAGGGCAGAGCAGTTAGCTTCAAGTCTGTTTAGTGCAATGCTGATCTGTTCGGACTCTCCCTTCCTTCGCTCCAGAGCTGCAGTCAGCCGTTCATTTCTGGCCCTCAGCCTCTCAATGCACCTGAAATAATGAAGGAGAGGATGAGAGATATAATAATAATAATACGATTATACAAATAATAAAGCTTCTAAGGAGGAAATAAACGTTTAACCGTATCGGTTGAATCAAACAGAAATAATCACTGGTTTCTCTCTATAGCCGTGCCTACCCACTCACATTATCTAGCTTGCCTACATGATCTTGAAAGGTCATTCAAATAACTGAGTTTAAATGTAAACAAAAAATATAAAAGATAGTAACTTTTTGACATTCATTCCCGACATGAATCTTGGACTAACTAGCTCACAACTTATTAATTCAGGCCTATGCTTAGCCAGAAGACCTGCTGGCAAAAACCCTTTATCGACACAATTCACAATCTTGTTCACATGCTCTACAAAGTATGTGAGTGAGTGTGTGCACCTTTGTCTTGGTATAAATAGATCAAAATCAGTCGATATACCAATACGGAGTCAATATACTTGTTCAGAAACTCTAAAATGAGAGAAAGTAACTCGAGAAAATGTTTTGCTTTTTTTACTTATTTACAATTACAATGTCTGACCAAATAAAAAACATAGTGTCTCCAGTGTGCTCCCACTGTTTTTTGCTACTGTGAGACATCCGTAGCAGATCCTCCTCAGACTCACCTGTTCAGTCGTTCTGTCTCAGACTCCAGGCTGATGGGACTAGGACAAGGACTGCATGAAGTAACAGAGCCCACTGGAGAACCATCGCCTCCCACAGACAGAGGTGTGACAGCTCTGGCTGCTCTTCTGTGGAGTAACGGTGAACCAGGGAAGGGAGGGGAGGCCCAGTCAGGACTGAGAGACCCTGCAGTGGGCCGGTAGGAAGGAGAGCGACTGCCCGACCTCCTGGACTTATGGAGACCAACCAGCTGAAAGACAAGAGAAGGTGTGCAACATTTCTTTTTTTAACTCATGAATTGAGCTGAATTAGCTACCTTCTATAGTATTTATGTACTCGCAATTCTTATATTTTGCCTCTTATATTTTGCCTTACCACTGTTATAAACAAAAGCCTCTCATCTACCTTGTTCTTGTCCTCTTCCATCTGGCGGAATGTGCTTTGTGTTCTCTCCAGCTCCTCCTGGTGACTCTGCAAGGTGGTTCTGAGAGCAGAGTCTCGCTTCTCCAGATCCAGGATGTCTCCTGGATATTTGTCCTTTGGCAGGCCTGATGGGCATGAAATCCCAAACTCTATTTCCATCTCCTCCAATATCTGAAACCAGTGAGATGAAATTACTAAAGGGGCTGGTGGGATTCTAAAGATATCCAGCACAATGACATATTTTTCTCCTAAAATGAACCATTAAAATTCAGACAGACAGCAATGATTGACCTCTTTATGTCAAATTTTGGAATTAATCCGGGTTTGTTTTCAGAGAAGCTCCCATTGTGTAAATGAAGTTGGTTAATCAAAATTTGACAGTAAATTTCATAAATCAACATACATTTTTGTTCTGTAGCTTTAATAACAGAAATTCAAAAAAGTCAAGGAATCTCGAGAGTTTGATACAGTTTTAATACCTGAGCGGCTTTAACCCAGCTCTCCTGGGCTGCTTGCAGATGCTCTCTGTGCTTGTCTTGGTCAGAGGCTGTGATGGGGGCGGCCCAGGACCTTTTACAGCTGATGGAGTCCTCCACTGATGATAAAACCTCCTGCAGTTTGGTCCACACTACACCACCGCTCCCTTGTGGATGTAAAGTAGAGGTGCAGTTAATCCTGTTAAAAAATGTTAGTGGCAGTTTTACGTCTAAACTACGAATAGTTTATTTTAAAGCATCCAAAAGATGCATTCTAGTGTTTAAAAACAAAGTAATGTTGTTTCAGTGCCAACCTCGGTCAGTCAGTGGAGATTTAGATATGGCAGCAGACGCAGTGCTCCTTTCTGGACTGCTTCTGGCCAGCCTATGGGACAGGAGGTCTGGAACCAGAGTTCTTGATGGTCCTCGTGGTCTAAGGATCTCCGGTTCACTGCAGAATACCAGCAGTATTAACATTTTTGATGGTAAATACCATTCTGTTTATTTTGAGACAAGCAAAGCAGACCAATTTATCATTTTTTGATGGGAAATATGTAACAACAAACCACCAAAATAACTATTTGGAGTGAAACCAAATGCCTTTATTCAGATCAACATTATGGCTCATATCAGTGCCACAGTTTCATTGATTCACACCTGATTTCTCTCCTTACTAATGTTACCTGGGTGCCTTTAATGAGCCCATCTTCTTGTTCAGTTCGGCAATGATGCTGAGCAGAGTCCCAACTTCAGCCTCACACTGAGCCAGTTCTGCTGGCGAAGGCTCCAGGTTTTCTGTGGGGTCAGAGCCCTCAGGGTCAAGGGTCTTATGGCCGATCGGGGTCATCACCTCCCTGTCACACCCTGAACCAGCATCCAGGCTGTCACATCGGACCAGGAAGGAATCCTGTCGACACATGAAGTTGTATTTGGATTGTAAGAAAACTATTTGCCTTATGCAAGTAATTATTTTACTGTTTTACTATATATTTAAGCAAATGTCTTCTTTTTTTCCCTTCAGTTCTATTCATATTTATACCAATATAGTACACATAATGTGTATGTTCTTGCTGCCTATTGATAATCATCCGCCACTGAAAAGCTGCTCATAATTGTTCTGAGCCGAATAATGTGTTATGCTCCTAGTTAACCAGATATTGTTGATGCACTATTAAGCAGCTTTTGTTCTGAGCAGCGGAAAAGGAGGAAACTAAAACATCCTGTGATCCAACTTCCTGCCGAGCAAATATTTGTGGACCAAACCATCTTTCGTTGCGCACAAAGAATGTTAGCTAAATTAAATTAGAACAAAGTGTTTCCCTTTATTCTGTTCTCTATTATATAAAATATATATACATATATATATACAAACAAATGGGCAAAAAGCAAAGAAACACTGTGGATAGGTCACAGGTTAAATTTTCTTGCAATTTAGAGTCTCAAATTAATTTGGATATGGGGAGGATAACACTTATAATGTATATGTATAAAACATGCCACTGCTCCCAATTCACAATGTTCAAGTCTGGTTTCATGCCTGCAAACTGCTGTAATGCTTCATTATTAATTTGATATATCTGGTTTCAGGACAAAGTGCATCATCTTACAGTAGAAAGCAGATGACAGGTTCGAAATACTCTGCAGTCTTGTATCAGATTTAGTAAACATGTAATACTTCCCGACATGCAACACCAAGTATGATAAGTGACATATTTTAAAGACAAACACTGAAACACGACACCATAACGTACCTCCATACTTCTTGATCCTGAAGTGTGCGTCAGTGATCTACTTCCTGTTGTTCCTGTTCACTGCCAATAGAAACTTCTGACAAAATGAGTAGATATTTTCCTCAGTCTTGCTGTTTCTGTGTTATAATATTTTCCAATAGTAAGTCAGTCACCGCAGCAGTCTGCTTTCTGCATGGCTGCCCAACACTGTTAAGTGTGATGAGTGAAGTAAGTGGAAAACACTCAGAAAGTCATCCCCACCCATTCCCTTTGACTTTGTGTCCTTTCCTGTTTTGTCCACATTAGCTCCCATGCCTTTTTCTTGTCCACTATGAGTAGCCTTAAGCCTGGATACACACTGTAGACAGAACTATGTACTTTGCTGTTGTGTAATTTCGAAAAATGCATGAAGTTACAATCAATTTGGACCATGTCACTGACTAAAGAGACATGTTATGTGGTGTTTTATTAATCTAATTTTACTGTAAAGACAGTTTCTGCTGTATTAGCATACCTAGAAGGAAAGTATTAAGCCAGATTCTGCAGAATTGTACAAACTCAGAATCAGAATCAGAAGCTGTTTATCGGCAAGTACGTTACACATACAAGGAATTTGGCTAGGTGATTAATTGGTGTATACAGTAAATAACAAACACATTGCAATTATTAAGACATCATTAAAAATAGAAATATGAAAATATACAATCAAATATAGTAAACTAGTAAACACACAAGTGTATATTAAACCAGGTATATTATGTTATTAAAGTGTCAAACATGAATGATACAAAATCATATATTCAACTTAGATTCCTTTCAATGTATGGGGTATGTTTTTAATCTATTGATACACAACACCATATTTTTTATTTAAAGCCTGGTGACTTTTTGCATTGCGTAATGCAGTTAAAGATGTTACAGGAAGCAAAACATAATTTGTTAATGCAAAACAATGTGCAAATGGGACTAATTTACAAAATGGATGAGCATTCATGGCGGACTCATTATTATTATTTTTTGTTCTTTAAATATCTATATATCTATATAGTAGATATTTAAAGAACTCAGAGAACAGTACTAATTTCCACCACAACCTCTCCAAGGAATGGAGGAAGGGAAAGAAATGTCACCTTCTCAGTCAACTACATTACCCATAATGCTATGATTTCTTTAGCAGTTCCGGCTTCGATCATTTCCGGGAAGGAAGTAGTCCGATCAAAACAAACGCTAGCTCCTCGTTGAAATATTTTGCAACTTTCAATGAGTTTCACGTTTGTTGAATCGTAGACGTTTCGCAGTTACTGATCAAGTAAGTCTACCTGAGCTGTGTTTGAACATAAAGCATTGCATACGTCTCGAGTGGTCTGTTTTGCTCTATCATCTCTTAAAGTTAATGCAAACAGCTCACATTGCTAGTGCGCTGTCATCAACACCACCTGTGTTAGCTTCATGGACTCACTGATTGAAACATTTCTGACTAAACTATTAACTCTGTGAAGCTCAAACACCTTAGTTTTTGTTTTTCCGCTGCACATTTCGTCCATTGCTGGCATGATTTTAAAAGTAGAAATACGATTATAAAGTTATTAGAGACAGGGGTGGTGGGGATTATGATTATTGTGTAAATTGTATGATCTGTGTTGAAAGTAGCTATAGTTTCGAATTTCCGTAGGATTTATAGGCATTTGTCTTTGCAATTGTTGCTGGTATTTTTGAGTGGCAGGTACAAAGACCACTTGGTGTATTTGTATGGTACTTGCATTTTAATATCACTAGATGCAAACCACAAGTAAGTGTATTAAGGTTACAAATTCTGGTTAAACTTAACTTGCCACTGAGCCAAACACATCATCTCCACTTCCCTAGAAACTTGTGTTTCCATGGAGACGCCAGAGCCGGGCCCAGCTGATGGAGAGGAGCATCTGGTGGAGCTTCGACCTCGGACACGCTCCAACCCTGAAGGGGCCGAGGACCGTCGCAGCAGCACGGGCAGCCTC
Organism: Anoplopoma fimbria; assembly: GCF_027596085.1. Lineage (NCBI taxonomy): Eukaryota > Metazoa > Chordata > Actinopteri > Perciformes > Anoplopomatidae > Anoplopoma > Anoplopoma fimbria. The sequence goes on from NC_072456.1 coordinate 12,775,810, forward strand.
GGAGGAAACAGTAACCCCAACATCTCTCAGCCCGCTGTGGGGAGTCGTGTTGAGGGTGAGGGTGAGGCTTCAACCAGCGACAGTCCTCCCAGTTCCACAACCACAACCGTCTCAGTAGCTGCAGCTCAGACTGTAGCCCCTGTTGCAGTAGCAGCAGCTGCAGCCAGTGCCACAGCGCCACTATCCACTGCTGCCGTTGCAGCCAAAGAGAGGCCGAAGCCCACACAGCAGCAGCCCGCATTAACAACCCCCATCCCCCCACCAGCAGAGTACCAGCTCCGAGTTCCCCGTGTCAACTGTCCAGAGAAAGTGGTAGGGCCACATAGTAGTTCTGATTTAGGTTTAACATGAAAATGAAATCTTATTTTCATTTTAAGGGTTATTTTATCTAATTTTCTTCTTGGCAGATCATCTGCTTAGACCTTTCCGAAGAGATGTCTTTGCCAAAGTTGGAGTCTTTTAACGGGTAAGCTACGGCTAACTTAACCTTCACTCCTCAGTGCTCGTATTTCATTTGCAACCACTGCCTAATTCGATCGTCTTTCCAAATAGGTCTAAAACGAATGCCCTGAACATATCCCAGAAGATGATTGAGATGTTTGTCAGGACTAAACACAAGATTGACAAACGGCATGAGTTTGCCCTGGTAGTGGTCAATGATGACGCTCTGTGGGTGAGTACAGGAATGTTTGAATCTGAATGTTTAGGCAATGTCTCTGTGCCACATGTGCCATCTTCTCCCTCTTCTTATGTATTTGTGTATGTTCCTCAGTTGTCAGGCTTCACTTCTGACCCCAGGGAGCTGTGCAGCTGTCTGTATGACCTTGAGACCAATGTGTGCGAGTCCTTCAGTATCCTTATATTCAACACTAACTCTTACACAATGATGAAAATAAATAAAGCGATACATACAGTAGGACATTAAATACACTGTAGCTGTTGGATTTTAGCCTTAACTGTCCTCTGTAGACCTTGAAGATCTTCTTAATGTAATGTAAGTACTGTCTGACTACAAGCCTTTTTGGTCTCGAAACACGAAATGTTACATAGAAGTGTTTACTGAAGGTCATCTCTTCTTTTCGTCTTCAAAGTCGTCAGAAGATTGAGCTGCCGTCGATGGACAATGTTCAGACCGTACCTCCTCCATATGTGGTGCGGAGTGTGCTCATCTACAGCCGTCATGCAGGACAGCTTCAGTTTAACCCTTCAGAGGCTGTTAGTGTAAGTATGACAGCTGCTGAGATATCCGTCTTTCACTCTACTATTTAAGTTCATTCTTTTGTTTCTTTGTAAAGTGAATTTGATTCCCCCTGCTGATCATTTTTTCTGTTAGTATGTTGTTGGCTGCTTTTAACTGCGCATTCACTTTTTACAGTAAAGTAAACATGTCTTGCTTGTGCTTGTGTCCTGCCACAGAAAATGCTGCAGTCTCCGTATTTTTTCTTTGATGTGGTCTACCTACACAACGGGGTGGAGGAGCAGGGGGATGAGACCAGCTGGAGGGTGAGTGAATCAGCTAATGAAGACACAATGATAGATTTGATTGTGTGCCAAGATGTATGCTGTAGTTTGGCTGAAGTTTGTTTGGTGTGGGGTATCATTAGTGTATTTTAGTAGCATAGAAAAACTTAACAGTTGGACATCTCGTATCAGTAACAATTTGTGATTGGACTATCAGAGATACTTTCCTACGAAGCCTCTGAAATTTCACAGCAGGGATTTCTTCATGGCTTAAGCATACTTTCTTGGCTCATGTTATTATTATTTAGTAAAGAGTAGTCACCTTACAACTGCCGTAGTCAAATCCCTAGCATCACAGCTACAGCAACAAATGCAGCCATAGTCCATGCAATAACTATATCCAGAGCCACAGCTTCAACCAACACAGTCAGGTAGAGCAGTAGTTGTGTTAACCACTGACTGTATAGCTTAGCCTTAAGAGAGAAGTAATGATAATGCATAAAGTAAAGTGGGGCTGGGCAGACAAAGTTTTTAAAACAATGATATTATCTATACATGTCTTTATGTTTTCTTTTTCCAGGACAACTACGCCTCTTTCTGCAACCTGGACTCAAAGGGCATGTGCTATCGCTTTGAGGTTTCCCTGAGTGGACCTGCCATCGAGCTGCACAACTGCATGGCCAAACTTCTGGCTCACCCTTTACAGAGACCTTTCCAGAGCCACGCTTCTTACAGCCTGCTGGAGGGGGAAGACCCCCAGGACATTGAGGCAACCGTGTAAAACATGGCACTCTCAAAAAGCCCTGTTTCTCTGTGAAATTCACACAGTGTAGTTTTTTAGAAAGGGGCAGGGGTTTTTCCAAGTACACATTATTACTGAAGTTTTTGCCATTAACTGCTGAAGAGCTGTAATTTGTAAGAATATTTGTGAAAACAAGGTGTAGTTCTAATGAAACAAGAAGGGTTTAGCAGGTTTCTTAACTCAATCGTTGTGTTTCCATAAAAGTATGAGTCATGATTGTCTTAAGACGCTTTTTTGGCTGGAGGTTTCCGAGGAGAAGAGGTGATATAGTGGATGTCATAGAGTCCAGGAGCCGGACTCAAGAAGAAGAAGAAGGAGAAGATAAAGAATTAAAAAAAGGAAGATGGTTGAAACATCAGGCATTGTTTAACTTGCTCCCTTACCACTACATTTTTCTTTCAAATCATCACCACACGGATCTGTCTGAGTCTTGAAGGGTGAAATCAGTGCAGGCCTTTGTCTCAAAAGGCCTGGTTTCAAAAACCGTAAAACTGTAATATGATGTACTGTATCACAGAGGTCACAACTTCTGTAATATTGCCTTCCCCTTCAGTTTGTCATTTTCAGCTTTTGTTGCCTGTTTTAATGTATTTTCTGTTTTTATAAGGGGTTGTTTTTAATCTTAAGTTCATATGTCATTGTATGTAACACAGACCAAGGAAGAATGTACAGTAATGTAGCTGCCCCTTTTTTGATGATGATCTCTGTGACAGTGATTGTCTGATTGTGAAAAAGGCCACACGTACTTCCTGTAAAGCTGCACTTGAAACAAATTGTACAGATGAGCTTCTTGAAGCTGTTTCTGGATATTAAAAAAAAAGACATGTTGACTCATATTTTTCATTTTCACATGTGCTTTTGGTGTTTTTGTCAGGAGATGGCAGCAGAGTCTCTCTAGAGAGCTGAACTGAACTCAAAGGTTTAGTCAAAAAGGTTCTGTGGTCCATAAGGATAGAGAGCAGTCTTATTGTTTTTCTGCTTTGTTCAGTGTTCATCTGTCTGTTTACACAGCCTTTCTACCTTAAATCTCCAGACGTCTTCACTGTAAAGCTTCATCAGTTTCACTCTATATTACAGCATGATTAAGCAGTTATTGCAGCTTTTGTTGAAACCCTTATCTGCTATCCACCAATGGCAGGAGTATTACTTCAATGGTAAATATATTCCTTCCTCTGACCCTAAATGTGTCTGGTCAGTTATCTTAAGAGGTGTTTTTATCTCAGTCTTCAACCGTTGAGTTTCCTGTTTTTTGTTCAGAAGTTGATCCGATATCTCTCCTGACTCCTGATAGTCACTCATTTTCTGTCCCTTCATAAATTAGTTTTTTTCCCCGGTGAGACAGGTTCTCAGGGAGACAATGGGGAGCAGGAAAACCCTGGGGCTCAGAGGACCTTTCCTCTTTCACACACTTCCCCAGAAGAGCCGGCTTATCCTCACGTCATCACCGCAGATAACAACGCGGGGGGGGATCCAGTGTGTCTCTACTGCAGGGGGAATTTGTTATTCCCTCATCCCTGAAGAATGACAGGTCTCTATTGTTTTCATTCTTTCACTCCTCCACTGCCATGACTCCTTTCCGTGCTTACTTGGAACAGGATACGGTGGAATTTCTTTGGGTTTGTTTGGCATTTTCTGCTTTTACTGGTGGTTTATTGGTGGAAAATAACTGTGCATGTACTCAAGATACTTAAGTATTTACATTTGATGATACTTTATACTTCCAATCCTCTATATTTCAGAGGGTAATATTGTATGTTTAAGTTCACTACAATTATCTGTCACATATAGTAACTTGTTACGTTTTAAATATTAAACATAATAATCTAAAAGAAAAATTATATGTATATTTTAGAATAAAATAACCAACAGTTTGCCTGAATTAACCTATAAGGGTGCCCCTATTTCCCCTTTGCCGGTTGGTAATCCAGCCTTGTCAAATAGTAAAGTATAGAGAGAACTCTATGTTAACCTAACTTCTACATTAAAATTGAAGTAATAAGTTCAATATGCATAAGTATTTTTGATATTTCAAGTACATTTAGCTATTAAGGGGACATACGTAACAATTTGGAATGCAGGACTTTTAATTGTAGTCGACTTTAAGTCTTTCAATCTCTTCACCATTTGGTCATCCTGTATACATTTGTATCATCTGTCAAATGCAGCATATTGAAGTATTAGTTCAAATTTTTTCAAGTCTATCTTAAAACAACAGGTTTTTTACAAGTTTATCAAACTCATGGTGGAAAGATCATATCAGACAAATTATTAATCAAAGCAGAGTATTTTTTCATGTGTTAAAACATTTCTGTAGGGGATCCCTATTTAATCTTCATGCCCCGATATTCTCCTTTTGTCTCAAACACCAGGAAAATGTGTGATCATTTGGGAGGAGGGGGTGGGGAGTGGGATCCAGTGTGTCTCTACTGCAGGGAGAATTTGTTGTTCCCTCATCCCTGAAGAATGACAGGTCTCTATTGTTTTCATTCTTTCACTCCTCCACTGCCATGACTCCTTTCCGTGCTCACTTGGAACAGGATACAGTTGCATTTTTTTGGGTTTGTTTGGCATTTTCTGCTTTTACTCCTCACACGGCTTACAGTGTATTCACCACCAGGGGAATATGATGAGAGAACTCTATGTTGACTTAACTTCTACATTAAAATTACAAGTAATAAGTTCAATATGCATAAGTATTTTTGATATTTCAAGTACATTTAGCTATTAAGGGGACATACGTAACAATTTGGAATGCAGGACTTTTAATTGTAGTCGACTTTAAGTCTTTCAATCTCTTCACCATTTGGTCATCCTGTATACATTTGTATCATCTGTCAAATGCAGCATATTGAAGTATTAGTTCAAATTTTTTCACGTCTATCTTAAAACAACAGATTTTTTACAAGTTTATCAAACTCATGGTGGAAAGATCATATCAGACAAATTATTAATCAAAGCAGAGTATTTTTTCATGTGTTAAAACATTTCTGTAGGGGATCCCTATTTAATCTTCATGCCCCGATATTCTCCTTTTGTCTCAAACACCAGGAAAATGTATGATAATTTGGGAGGAGTTGCAGTTGTAACTGCGACAGAGGTCGATGAGGGGGGAGGGAGGGAAGGGGAGGAGAGGGCTGGGCCAGGATGGACTGGAAGTGTGCCTCCAGCAGCATTTATAAACATGGCCCCTTTACACACCTAAGGGTCATTTTAACATCCATCCATACATGCCATTTCTGTGTGTATCTCACTGACACTGAGGCAGAGCTGTAGAATACAGAGAAACAAACTTCTCACCACAGTTTTTTTCTTCTATTTCTGCTCGACAGTGTTCATCTTTAAGCCTCGGCACCTGCTTTGCAGAGAAGATCACATCTGAACGGATCTCTCGTGGATTTTAGCAAAAACAATTCCTGTTTAGATCATCCAAAACCAGCTGCCACCATTTCACCTCCATCAGTCATGTACAGCTCCAGCTACTCCCGGACAAAGTTTGGCCTGGAGGCAAGGGAGCCCCTGCACAAGCCCAAGGGGAAGAGCTGCGGCTACTACATGAGGCTCGTCTTCTTCTTTTCCTCTCTGATCCAGTCTCTGATCATCATCAGCCTGGTGCTCTTTCTCATCTATGGACAGCCAGAGAAGTCTGCAGAGGAGAAGAGGGTCGAGGTCAGTGATTTCTTCTAGTATAATCTTCATTTAATAGTTTATTTTGTCAGATATTAAAGGTCCCCTCAAAACATTTTTTAAGACGTATACAAATACTTGGTTTTTAAATGATAAATTGTGTCTGATATAGAATTTTAAAGAAATATAAGACAACTTAAAATGACATCCTGTTATTTTTGTAAAACAGTGTAATATGTATAGTTCATATGTATGTATTTAATATAGTCAGTGCTGTAAAATACAGTGATGATGATGCTGAGTGATCTCTGATTGTTATCCTGAAGGAATTGGAGCTGAACTTCAACAGGCTGAGTGACATCAACAGCCAGCTGAGAAAGGAGAAAGGCGATTTGGGAGCTCAGCTGGGAGTTCTCACAGCGGAGAAAGCTGCTCTGGAGAAAGAGTTGGCGAAGCTGAAGACTGATGCGAACAAGACCGAACAGATACAAAAGGATAAGTTAGTAAGTACATGACTTTATTAATATAATGCTAGGAGAAGTGGGTCATTTTGTGCAGCTGATAATACGTTTTAACACCTCTTAATGTTCTTTGAAAATTCTCTACAAGTACAAATGAAGGTTAAAGTAAGTACAAGTACAATTTGCTAATTATAAAACATGATTATTTCTTAAGGCATTGGTCTAGTTTTCCTAGTGGTGGAACTGGAATTTAGATCCTTTACTTAAAGTACTAATACCACTTCAAAAATACTCCATTACAAGTAGAAAGCCATGAATTGAAAATGTTACTTAAGTAAAAGTATTTATGTACAATCAGTCCTAAAAGTACTCAATGCAAAGAAATGGCCCATGTGACTGTCATACTATGATATATCATATCATAAGAGTATTATTACTTATGTGTAAAGTTAAAGCAGCATTTTTATTGGTAGTCGGTTGAGGTGCAACTAATTCATTTTCAGGTTATTTTCACAATTTTCCATCGATTGATCGTTTGGTTTGTAAGATTAAAGTTGAAATCTGTATTACTCAGTACCCACAGTGACACCTTCACACTGCTTGTTTTTGTCCAACTATTGAACAAGCAAAAAATAAAAGAAACTCAAATTTATTACAATCATTACAAGGAAAAAGCAGTAAATATTAACTATATATATTAGTGATGCTGGAACCATAAAAAGTTTGGCATTTTACAAAACAAAAATTACTTAAACGATTATCAGAGTAGTTTCTTGATTGATTTTCTGTCAATTGTTTTTTAACATCTTTTAAGCTCTAATTGTATAAACTGCCGTATAGTTTAATTTGTAACAAATGTAAGTTCTTCATAAGTTTTGTATGTAATTTCTTAATTTGTAAAGTAACTAAAGCTGTCAGATAATTATAATAGAGTTTTAAAATGTAAAATATTTCCCCCTAAAATGTATAAAGAAGCATAGCATGAACTTAAGTAAAGTACAAGTACCCGCAATTTGTTCTTAAGTACATTAGTTAAGTAAATGTATGGGTTAAGTTCCACCACTATTGGTCACCATGTTAATAAAATAATGAAACTTCCTGTAAATACACATATATATGTATATATTTTTCTTCCCATTTATAGGCTAAATGTGAGAAAACGAATGCAGTAACACTCAGCATGATCACCCGTCGTCCCACCCCTCCGATCCAGCCCCCTCCTGTGGTCACTACTAGCGGTATGCAGTCCACTTCTCTACTGTTAGGAGATTTAATCTAATGATAAAATACTGTTGAAATTGTTGAAATTTTGGCAATAATTAATATATGTGTAAAATAATAAAATAAATAAATTTACAGTAAACTTAAAGTCCATGTGGTTCAGAAAAGACAAGATGTTTGCTAGTAAAGCAAAACTTTTCGAATGCAGTTAAGTAATGGGAATATTGGTACCACTTCCTAATAAGGCACCCTTTATACAGGGTGTCTCAGTTTTAATTAATGGCTTTGTTTATGGTTGATAAATGATTTACTTATTCTTTATAGATTAGTTAGAAAACATTAATGAGAACCAATTTTGGCTGATTAATTGATTAATAACGTCGCTTTTAGTGAGCAACCAGTTTTTGACATCCTGGCAATCCAAAAGTTCTCCTAACTAATGTCAAATAACTAATCTATAAAACATTACTAAATGATTTACTAAACATCAATGCCATTAGTTACACTTTGTAAAGGGTGACTTATTAGAAAATGGTACCAGAATATTAATAACCACAGATAATGTCAGTGTTACTAAAAGTAAAACTGTCTATTTAAAAGTTCCTTTGATAATACTGCTTTCCACTGAACTCTCCAGGTGAAATGAGGACTTTGCAGACACTCAACGCTCAGCAGAAAGCTTTGATAAACCTCATCGGTGCAAACTTCACCCAGACGGTTCAGTACCTAAGCCAGGAGAGAGACAACGCCCTCAAAGACCGAGACACACACCACCAGGATGCCATCACCCTGCGCAGGGAGAACACCATGCTGAAGGAGCAGCTCACCACCTACACCAGGTACTGTTTCTCCTTTGGCTCTGTGTGTGTATCAGAAAATATAAATACTAATCACATTCAAGTTTTTGTTTTAAATTGTTTTTTTATCAGGAAGTGCAAAGAGGACTTTGCTCACTCTTTGGACGGGATCAAAACAGTGACCAGCGATTTCCTGAACAAGATCAACAACCTGTTTCCCCACCAGCTGACCTTTCACCTCACCTGTGACAGCCAGCAGGAGCAGATGGAGAAGATCAGAAACAGCTGCACAAACCTGTCCAGAGACGTGGAAAATAAGTTCCAGCTGTATCTAGACAACGTGGGAAACAAGGTGTGTGCAACATATTAAGTGATTCTACCTGTGTGTTGATTTGATGTTAGTATTTAAATGAGAGGGAGTAAGCAGTGAAATAGCTTTGTTTTTACATTAATAGGATTTATCTATACATCAACTTATATGCAGTGGTGGAAGACATACTCAGATCCTCTACTAATAGAAATCCACATTCAAAATCCTTTTTAGGTAAAAGCACAAAACTATATAGAGAGAGATTTATATAAATTGTCCCTGAGGGCCAATTTTCACAGCTAGTAAAACACAGAAAGATACAGATCTATACAACATTACATAATCAGCAAAATCTACTTAAATTATCAAAAGTAAGACTACTTGTTCTGCAGAACAATGGCAACTACGGGTCTGGTCCATCGAAAGGATCTCAAGATAAATCTAAGGGGGTCATGAAATGATTAATGAGGTAGGACAGACAACAAAAACTTTTGCTTCACACATTTGTATTTTTGACTTTTCTCTTATAGTTGCCTATTTTTTTAATATTGGATATTTTCACCTCTTCAGGCCTCGAAAAGTAATTTTAATGAAACCATCTGATCAGTTTAGTGGGGAAATTTTGAAAGGGTGGAAACCATTGTTATAATCTCACACAATACACTGTATTTTATAAACCTATCCTTTTTTATGTAAAATCTTAATTTGAAAAGTAAATAGTGACTGATGATGTCAATTAAATGTAGTGGAGTAAAAAGTACAAAAATTCCCTCCTAAATGTTGTGCAGTAGAAGTATAAAGTCGCATAAAAAGGAATTACTCAATTTAAATACCACAAAAAGTAACAAATTGAATAGGAAACCCAGTTTCTCAAGTTCATCATTCCTAGTAAAACTCCAGTTAAAGAGACAGATGTCCCCTGAGGGGACCTCAGTGTCAAAGCAAAAAAGTGAAAGCGTTTGTCTCTGCTGATACAGCAGCACAGTGCAGGACAACAAGAACATACCTCAAGCAAGTAGCTTTTAAAGAAATCAGCACTTCTACATGAACTGATTATTTTAACTTTTGTCTTTTTCTTTTGTCAGAAGACCGGTGGTAATTGCAAACTTTTGTTTTTCACCTTTTTGCCATTTTGTGCCTTTGTAGGCACAATTCTAAACCAGTTTAATTCTATTCATTATTTATTTGAATGGGATAAGTACTTACCATGGACCAACATTACACACCAAAGCATCTATAGCTAGTTTACAGTCAAAGTCATAGTAAAGTACATCAAGAAAAGTCATGAAAAGCCATAGTAAAGTATGTTAAAAAAATTTATATAATGGTATGTTTTAGAATAGTATGCTTTTAAAAAGTCATAAAAAAGCCATAGCATAGTATGTAAAAAAAAGTCTGAATAAATCCATAGTCTAGTATGTCGAAAAAAGTAGCAAAATAGTCAAAGGTTACTTTCTCCAAAATATTCATAAAAAAGCCATGTATAGTGTGTCGGAAAAAGACATAAAAAGCCACAGTACAGTATGCTGAAAAAAGTCACAGTTTGGTGTATTTTAAAAAGTCGGTAAAAACTAAAGTATAGTATAGCGGGAAAAAAATTATTGTATAGAATGTTTAAAAGTCATGCTTAATATATAAAACAAGTCTAAAAGTATAGCATGTCGAAAAAAGTCATATTGTTGTTTCAAAAAGTCAGTGTAGCATGTCTGAAAATGTAATGAGAAAGCCATGGTTTAGTGTGTCAAATAGTAATAGTATACTATGTCGAAAATAATATTGTATAATATGCCTTAAAGAGTCATACTTTAAGGAAACAAAAAAGTCTAGCAGTATAGAATGTCGAAAAAAGTCACAAAATAGTCAGTGTACTATGTCCCAAAAAATCACAGTATAGCATTCATTGAACAGTCTAAAAGAAATCACCAAAAGTTTCACAGTATAGTATGTAGGAAAAAAAAGTAACAAAAAAATTGTCATAAAAAAGCCATGGTATAGTATGTCGCAAAAAGTCATCCAAAAAAGTCATAGTATTGTAAGTCAGGAAAATAGTATTGTATGTTGAAAAAGAAATAGTCAACGTAAAATATGTCCTATAAAGTTATACTAAATGTGTATTTAAAAAGTCATAGTAAAGCAGGTTTGAAAAGTCATAAAATGGTTTATCAAAAAGTCATAGTAAAGTATGCTGAAAAAAGTCATCTAAAAACCAGAGTATAGTATGTCGATAAAAGTCACAAAATAAGAAGAGTTTTATGTAAAAAAAACAACATATATTATATTGGATAAAGAAAAATGTATTGTATTGTATGTAAAAAAAAAAGTCAATAGTATAGTATGTCTAAAAATGTAAAGTCACAAAAAAGTCAAAGTGCATTACATCCAAAATAAACCAGATTATATTATGTTGGAAAAAGTCATAGTATAATTTGTCGGTATAAATCAAAAGTATGATTTATAGAAAAGTCACAAAATAGTCGTTGTGTTCTATGTCCCAAAATAATCATAAAAAAGTCATATTATAGTATGTCGGAAAAAGTCATAGTATAATGTGTAAAAAAAAATCCAAAATTAGTCATAATGTACTATGTCCAAAAACATCACAAAATAGTCAGTGTACTATGTAATAAGTTTTATACATTGTTAATTTTTATACCTAATATACTTCTGCCATTGCATAGAACTGTTACCGTTAAGTGTGCTAACTCATTCCATGTTTATAGTCACTGCACAGTGCTAAGTGCCATATTCTTTTGCCATATTCTACTCTCAATCTATTTCTATGGTTGGAACATTATTAGCGTTCATTTGCGTCACAGCATTTCAATGGCTTATTTAGAGCAACATAAACCTAAGTCCCTCAGGGAGACATTCAGTGTAAATTTCATTCCTGTACTCCACTGTGACGTTGAGGAAAATGTGTACATTAAGAAACACTCACAATGAAAGATAAAGATAGACACACAGCAAACAAAAACAATTTCAATTATGTTAAAGGTGCATTTGGTGCAGTCGAGTATGACACATTTTTCAACCACAGCCCATCATATACGACTGCCTTTCTGCTGCAGAGTTTATATCAAAGTATTATATCACATTTATTGAGCAAAAAAATTATTTTCTTCTTCCAGGTGTCCGAGATCCAAGCAAAGTCCAGTCGTCTGGAGGTGCAAAACTCATATTCTACTACTGAACTGCAGCAGTGTGAGCGCAAACACAGTGAGACGGTCGTAGAGGCAGCCAAGCAACTACAGCTCAAGCAAAAGACTCATGACGACCAGGTAGATTATATTTGTGCATAGGTGTATGTGTGTGTTTGAAATGGAAACAATCGGGGATTCAGGGAACAAGCTAACTTCCTCAGTTATTGGTTATGAAAAAGTGACTGCCATTGTAAAATGAAAACTCTTCTCCTATTTTAACAGGAACCTACAGTATCATTAAAGACATAAGGGTATACGTTTTCTTTTTTTTCTTTACATTGTTTCCATTTAAAATAAAACATGCATATTTTGTTCAGGTGGAGAAATTACTGATTGAGCAGAACCGGCTGAGAGAACAGAAGAAGCTGCAGGAAGACAGTTTGGCCCTGAGAGACAAAGAGCTTCAGACCCTCCAGCAAATGCTCTCTGCTCAGCCCAATTCCAAGGTAAAATAAAAACAGAGGTTCAGCTATTTGCTCTGTACAGACATATGAATGGAAATAGGTGAAGGCAGCGCCCACAAATGATTTCAAACCTCCATTCATTAATTTACAATATTCATTTTTCGGCTTATGTAAAGCATGATTTAAGCTGCTCCTAAAAAAGGTTCTGGCTAAATGTCTTGTATTTGGTTTGAGTGTTTGCACCGTAGTGCCTTTAGATAAGATGTACTTCACTGATTACATGAACAGCAGTGCAGAGGTTAGGTGGTGCTTGACGACTCAGCAGAAAAGAGGACTCTAAGGGCAGCAGCAGCAGGAAGGATGGACAGGCAAGATAACAAAGGAAAAACATTTTTTAAGCAGTCATAAGTTCACTAAACTCCCTGTTTCACACCCCACTGTAATTAGTGTGCAGCGTAGGTGTCCATGCCCACTCGTAAAAACTGCATATATGTCGAACCTGTGTTTATAATGTTAAATAATAATGAAATAATTTCATTTGTTTTCCAGTCCGGTGTTACTAAAGCTTCCAGCCTACAGGCCTCTATTGGAGCACTTGGCATCAGTAAAACTCCAACGGTAAACCTTATATTGGAATAAATCAATGTAAAAGAGCATATACTATTTATATGAAGTTTAAATACTGTACAGTAAGTGTAGTATGTTGTATTTTGTCGACTGTCCAGAGCATGTGATTTTTTAGGCCTAAAGAGAAGATGATTACCCACATTTTAATCTTTTATCATAGTTCTATGGTGGTTTTTATGTGAACCGGTGCTGAAACAAGACCTCGTTGCTGTCATTGGTATTTGATTAAACTTTTCAATGTTCTGTCTTTCAGGTGAGATGAAATGAACCAGAAGAGAAATAACTGAAGGGACCCATCATGCACCAAAGTGATGAAACATTGAAACATTTTAAGAAGGACATGTATATATTCCTGATTCAACACAACTTGTAAATACTCTAAGTTCACATTAATGACATCTTAACTGTGCATGCTTTTTTTTTTTTTTTTTTTTTTTTTTTTTTAGCTCTACGTTGAATATTAGATTAATTTGTGTTTTACTTGTACTGGTTGATAGTTACAATTCACTGTGAATAGCTTTGGTAACTTACAAGGTAAATGTACAAATCTCCATGACACTGGTGTAAATATTTTCTATTGTGTGTCACTCATGTGGTTTCTGCTGTTAGGAAAAACTTTTATTTAGAAATAAAATAAAATGAACCTAATCTGACTCACTCTTGAACTGTATTGTCCTTAGTCTTGATTGTCTCGGTCTTTAAAAATACAACAAAGATGCAGGACTTTGGGCTGCAGCTGCTCACTTGTCTGCTATAAACAGAGCACTTAAAATAGCGACATTTATATTTCCTAGTGGTTCACAAATGTTTGAATTTCTACCGCAGCCTGATTTACAATACATACAACGACCAAGTCATTAACATTTCTCCAGTCGTTAGCAGTCCTAAAAACTGTATTTCAGAAATCAATAGGAAGACATTTGGGAAAACATTTGGCATGAATTAGTCTGGAAGTACTAGTTTTTTTTATGAGTTCAGTACAGTGGCTATTAAATGAACTGTTCTCAGGCTTTACTACTTCCTTTTTCTTTTCATAAGCACAAGCCGGTGAGCATATGCAGTGCTGCAGCTGGAAACAGCTGTGTTTTCTTTGAACCGTTTTATGATTATTATATTTTCTTAGTACACACACACACACATGTACCTATGACTTTTTACAGACTGTTCTGTTCCCTATCAATTAATTTGAATGTTTAATTTGCTACACTTTAAAATTTGAATTCTCTGGTATGTCGGGATACATTGGAAGCATTCATATTTTTTATATACCTTGGAAGTTAACCGTTTATTAAACTGCGTAAATCAGCGTTTGAAAAACACAATCTAAATTTTCAAGCTTACATCTTACATGGACATATTACATAAAATAATTGAGAGTCCTGCTATGTTGTGTAAGAAATCCATGAGGATACACTCACAGGCTGTGTGCAGTGATGGATGTGAGTGTTACAGGTAAGACAGTCTGCCTCCTATCCTCAGGAAATCCTTTGTTTAACATGAAGTGTTTTCAATCCCATGTATAGACCTGAATGCATTCTGAAACACACACACACACACACCCTGACTTCTAGTCCAACGGCTACAGGGCGGAACTGGACTGTACTGGACCCGGCTACGTCAAACTTGCATCTCAGGGCAGGCATTAATCACAAATACAGGAAACTGACGGACAGAAAGCTAAAGGTATAAATATATAGACCGAAATGTATACAGAGCACCAAATAATAAAAACTGTCACTGTGATGAGCTATGCTTCTGGCCGAGAATATCTGGTTAGGTTAGTTATCAGCATTTAGTATATAATGCATTTCAAACATCACAGCTGTGATAAATATCCTACACAGACATTACTTCAAAGACGAACCAAGCTCCAAAATTTACTGCCACTAATTTGTACGACAGCATGTCCCGCTTTTAGCTAAAACTCCGCCTGTGTGGTAATTAATCAGTGTGAACATGAAAGAGGACGAAAAGGCTGACAGAGCAGCGCGGAAAGAAGAAAGGTCAGGTAGCAGAGACAAAGTGGAGGGACACAAAGGCAGCGAGACGGGGAGTAATGCTGGTGTACAGCAGGGCAACTATCGTCAGAGACTGGGAGGGAAGAAACCAACTTGGGAAGAAGGGTGAGGAGTTCAACAAGGAAACATAAATATTTGATCCAGGCCAGATTGACAAGGGAACAAAGGGCACAACGAGCATTGACTCCAAAAACTGTCCCTTTCCCACAGAGCAGGAGGGAGGCTGGTAAACTCAGATTTTCTCTACATACTATATGTGTATTACCAGCTTTATGGCCAGAGATGGGCTTAAAATGTAGTTTTATTGGAATAAATCAGAGCCCATTTGTGCTTGTACTCGATGTGAGAACAGCTACTGTGTAGCAAGAAATTATACCGAACCAATTCAATCTTTGTTAGTACAGGTACCTTAATACTTGAACATATGAAGTGCATAATGTGGTATAGTACAACATGAAAGTGTATGCAATGATGTGCCTTTACTAAAGCCTTACATTCATTTTAATAACAGTTACAACCGGATGCGCCTTCAAAGATGTAATGACATAACTTAATGACGAGATAACATGATGGTAACTTTGTTCCCCGTCTGGTGGATGTGTAAATAGGCAACTAACTAATTTGTCATAACTGTAATATGCTGTACATATTGTGTTTACAGCCTGTTGCACTACCTCCTAGTTGTGGAAATAAATGAATAATGTAAGTTTAAAGGCAAACAGCCTTTATTTCTCAGATTTCTTCTGTGGCCTCTGTTTGATACATGACATACATTATATTTGTTACGATAACACACATTATCCCAATTATTATACATAATTGCGTACATAATACAATAAACAGTCTTAAAATAATACAATTACACACACTTCACTCTGGTGGATCTGGACTCCTGACTGTGTTGAGAATGTACAGACTCTGCCACAGTCATCTTCATGCTGAGAGCAGCTGCATTCCTGACCTGCAGTCAGGAATAAACATCCAAACTTTGAGGCCATGACCTTGCAGATGTCAGCACCTGGCTTTATTTTGTGACCTTGGCTGTTACATTGTTAAACACTTGCAGCACATGGGACCTCCGAGGCACCTGTCATCACGTTAAAATGATTTCAGTCTGCTGAAGAGAAGCAACAGAAAACAAATATTTCTGTGTCTTGGGAGCAGACTGATCCTGCAGCCAAGAACACAATTTGTTTTCTTTTTACTGTTGTAGGGCTTCGATACATGGCATAATGACGGATGCAGCCTTCCTCTCTGAGCAGCCAAGCAGGCTTGTATTTCATGATTTTGCTGATACTCAACCGACTATTTTCCAATGCAAAAGTCTTTGAAGATGATATCAAGGATCTCCTCTGCCCCGACACGTCCAGTGATCCGGCCCAGACTCGTGAGAGCCAACCGGACACCCTCGGCTGCCAAAGCTAGGTCAATGTCACGATATCTTTGGTACTGAGCCAGGGCCGCAAAGCACTGCTGCAGGTGGGCCCTGTGGCGGGCCTGGGTCAGGGTAGGGGCACAAGACAGAGGGTCGCCACACCTAGAGAGGAAGTTAAAGAACAAAATGATCGAAATGAAGAGTTATTTTGTCCTTTAGAAACGATTTAAAAAAACAAAAAAAACACTTTAAAAGACAATATGGACTAATGACATTGTACTATGACATTTTTAATTAAATTTTATGACATACTATACTATGATATTTTATGCAATTTCTTGACACACTACACAATGACTTTATATATGTATATATATGTGTGTGTGTGTGTGTGTGTGTGTGTGTGTGTGTGTGTGTGTGTGTATGTATATATATATATATATATATATATATATATACACACACACAATATATATATATATATATATATACAGTGGGTACGGAAAGTATTCAGACCCCTTTCAATTTTTCACTCTTTGTTTCATTGCAGCCATTTGCTAAAATCGAAAAAGTTCTTTTTTTTTTTTCGCATTAATGTACACTCAGCAACCCATCTTGACAGAAAAAAACAGAAATGTAGAATTTTTTGCAAATTTATTAAAAAAGAAAAACTGAAATATCACATGGTCATAAGTATTCAGACCCTTTGCTCAGTATTGAGTAGAAGCACCCTTTTGAGCTAGTACAGCCATGAGTCTTCTTGGGAATGATGCAACAAGTTTCTCACACCTGGATTTGGGGATCCTCTGCCATTCTTCCTTGCAGATCCTCTCCAGTTCTGTCAGGTTGGATGGTGAACGTTGGTGGACAGCCATTTTCAGGTCTCTCCAGAGATGCTCAATTGGGTTTAGGTCAGGGCTCTGGCTGGGCCAGTCAAGAATGGTCACAGACTTGTTCCGAAGCCACTCCTTTGTTATTTTAGCTGTGTGCTTCGGGTCATTGTCTTGTTGGAAGGTGAACCTTCGGCCCAGTCTGAGGTCCTGAGCACTCTGGAGGAGGTTTTCTTCCAGGATATCTCTGTACTTGGCCGCATTCATCTTTCCTTCAATTGCAACCAGTCGTCCTGTCCCTGCAGCTGAAAAACACCCCCATAGCATGATGCTGCCACCACCATGTTTCACTGTTGGGATTGTATTGGGCAGGTGATGAGCAGTGCCTGGTTTTCTCCACACATACCGCTTAGAATTAACGCCAAAAGTTCAATCTTGGTCTCATCAGACCAGAGAATCTTATTTCTCATAGTTTGGGAGTCCTCCATGTGTTTTTTGGCAAACTCTATGCGGGCTTTCATATGTCTTGCACTGAGGAGAGGCTTCCGTCGGGCCACTCTGCCATAAAGCCCCGACTGGTGGAGGGCTGCAGTGATAGTTGACTTTGTGGAACTTTCTCCCATCTCCCTACTGCATCTCTGGAGCTCAGCCACAGTGATCTTTGGGTTCTTCTTTACCTCTCTCACCAAGGCTCTTCTCCCACGATTGCTCAGTTTGGCTGGACGGCCAGGTCTAGGAAGAGTTCTGGTCATCCCATACTTCTTCCATTTAAGGATTATGGAGGCCACTGTGCTCTTAGGAACCTTGAGTGCTGCAGAAATTCTTTTGTAACCTTGGCCAGATCTGTGCCTTGCCACAATTCTGTCTCTGAGCTCCTTGGGCAGTTCCTTCGACCTCATGATTCTCATTTGTTCTGACATGCACTGTGAGCTGTAAGGTCTTATATAGACAGGTGTGTGCCTTTCCTAATCAAGTCCAATCAGTTTAATTAAACACAGCTGGACTCCAATGAAGGAGTAGAACCATCTCAAGGAGGAACAGAAGAAATGGACAGCATGTGAGTTAAATATGAGTGTCACAGCAAAGGGTCTGAATACTTATGACCATGTGATATTTCAGTTTTTCTTTTTTAATAAATTTGCAAAAATTTCTACATTTCTGTTTTTTTCTGTCAAGATGGGTTGCTGAGTGTACATTAATGCGAAAAAAAAAAAGAACTTTTTCGATTTTAGCAAATGGCTGCAATGAAACAAAGAGTGAAAAATTGAAAGGGGTCTGAATACTTTCCGTACCCACTGTATATATATATATATATTCCACTGTATATATATATATATATATATATATATATATATATATATATATATATATATATATATATATATATATATATATATATATATATATATATCCTACAATACTAAGACCTTTTTATGAAATTTCATGACAAACTATACGCTCCTGTTTTGGGACATAACTACACAATGACCTTTTTATGATATTGTTATGACATACTCTACTATGCCTTCTTCAGGATGCACATAATGACAACTTTTTTATGACAAACTATGAAATTGAATGATTTTTTGATGACATACTATACTGTGTCTTTTTTTTAAAGACATTTTTATGACATACCACAAAATGAGTTTTTTTTGACAAACTACACAATTACCTTCTTACGAAATTTTCATTGCACTTTATACTCTGACTCTTTAATACATTTTTGACATGCTATACTACGCCATTTTTACGACATATTATACTATGATATTTTAATGAGAAACTATGCTATTACTTTTTTTTTTTTTTTTTTTTTTTTTAACATACTATACTATGACCTTTTATTACGTTTTATGACAAACTATGCTATGATATATTTATGGCATACATTGTTAGAACACTTTTTAACATATGCTACTAGGACCTTTTCAACATAATTTACCATGACTTTCTAATGTCTTTTTCCAGATATTATACTATGGCTTTTTCTAACTTTTTTTTTTTTTTTTTTACAAACTATACTATTGATTTTTTTCTACATACTATATTATGACATTTTATAGCATACTATACTATGGCTTTTTATTTTTTATTATTTCGACATACTATACCTTGACTTTATAATGTCTTTTTCATCATACTATATTATGGCTTTTTTGTGTATTTTTGCAACTCAACATAATGACTTCTTTTTAACACACTAAACTTTAACTTTTTAACTTTTTTTACATACTCTACGATGGCATTTTTTATGTATTTTCCAACATACTATACTATGGGTTTTATATTATTTATTTTTGACATACTATATTATGTTTTTTTTTTAACTTTTTTCTATACTATTGTTTGACCTTTTATTTATTTTGACATTCTATACTTTGGATTTTTATGACCTTTTCATACATACTATCCTATATCACCTTTTTTGACAAACTTTTATATTGATTTTTTGACCTTTTTTTCTAAATAAGATACTATGAAATTGTATTGTAATTTTTTTTTTACATACTATACTATGAATTATTTTATAACTTTTTTTGACATTTCCTTTTATCAATACAAGATACTATGGCTTTTTATGACCATTTCATAAATACTATGCCATGGCTTTTTTGACTTTATTTAACATACTTTATAGTCTTTTTCGACTGTACTATGACTTTATTTTTTCGTTATTCTATACTATGAATTTTGAACGTCTTTTTCAACTTTTTTACTCTTGCAGTGTTAAACCTTTTTTCGACATAATATACAATAACACTTTAAAAACTTTTTTTTACATACTTTGACTTTTTGTTGACTTATTATACATACTATACTATATAATGGCATTTTTATAAATTTTTCAGACATACTATACTTTGACTTTCATGACTTTTTTCGACATTCAATTTGTTACATAGAAATGCGCGAGGAAACCCCCGAGGAATACAATCTTTTTGATTGATTACAACATTTAAGTGAGATATGCAGTCTTTGCTCTGGCACAAGAAAATACTGGTGATCATAGAAACTCACAGAGTCTTGACACTGTTGTGCAGCACTGCAAGGAAGTCCTTCAGTCCCTCATTAGTGAGGCAAGAAATCTGACAAACAGGGGGGAGTCCAGAGACCTTTCTCAGCTCCCTTTCCAGCTTCAGCCTCCGCTCCTCAGGCAAAAGGTCAGTTTTGTTTAGCACCAAAAGAACCCTGTCTGCAGGAAATACTGTGGTAAGAAAGAATGAAGAAATAAATCAATTACCAATGACTCAACTATTTCTCCTTCAGGCACAGAGATTTTTATTTGAATAGTCATTATGACTTAAAACTCTCTTTCAAGCCTGTACTCTGTCTGGGATCCTGCTTAATTTCCACCTGCAGTAATCCAAATTAAGTATAGTTGAATTACTCTCTGCCACAATGTAATAATGCATGATGAAGCTAGTGAGCAACTGGTGTCACAATAAATGTAATGCCTGGGCTAATAGCAAAGAACTGAGGTTGTTTGACGGGGAAAATGTACTCTTTGTCAGAGTCTGTAACTGTACCATGCATGTCTACTCTACTGTGCTTGAAGTGACTTCAAAATTTTGTTACGAACATCACTGACAGTCTAGGTGAAGCAGGTCAAGCTGTCATACCTGACTCATGCTGCTCCTGAGTGGGCAGGACACTGCTGAGGTACCCCTGAAGGAAAGGTGCAGCTTGCTTTGAATCAGAAGGTAGATGAGCACAGTCCACAATAACCAGGATCAGATCTGCCTGTTCCACTCTAGAAAAAAAAGGAAACAACCTCAACTTTGATCTGGAATTATTTATATGATCACAACTAAATTTTGTCATATAGTTTTTATTTTTGTGGCACTAATGGCACTAATTTAGAGACAGGAGATTGCACTCATTCAACTGTCCAGAGTAAAACAAATATTTATGTGTTTTGGCCATCATATATACATTATTAATATTTGTTTATATATTTATGTTTTAGACACATTTTAATCTGTCCAAGATTTATGACTAAATAACTGAACTATACTATTATAATACTCAGTATACAGCAAAAGTAACAGCTCCAGGTTGTTCACTACTGACACCTCTGAGCAGGGGCTTTGTGGCCCACGAATACTGTGAATAATGGCAGCAATATTTATAATTACCGTATTTTCCGCACTATAGGGCGCACTGGATTATAAGGCGCACTGTCAATGAATGGTCTATTTTCGATCTTTTTTCATATATAAGGCGCACCAGACTATAAGGCGCATTAAGCGAAACAAAACAGTCAGTCAGTCAAACTTCCTCCACTTCCGTACCATTGATTCATTAATGTTGAATTCTCTCGCAGCTGCTCTATTCCCATGTTCTACTGCGTGACTGATAGCCTTGAGTTTGAAGTCCGCGTCGTAAGCGTGTCTCTTGACAGGTGCCATGTTGGGGTCCTTATACACACACACTGTAATATGATGGTGAAGCACAGTATGTATTACTCCGCGACGCTCCTGACTACAGTAGCCGTAATGCTGCTGCGGTGCGGCTTTGTAGTTTACCAAAGTCGTACTAAAACATTTTGACAGAGCGCCGTGTACCACACAAAATCGCTTCGAGGTCAGTAAGCACAACCAGAATTAATCCATATATAAGGCGCTCCGGATTATAAGGCGCACTGTCGTTTTTTGAGAAAATTAAAGGCTTTTAAGTGCGCCTTATAGTGCGGAAAATACGGTAATTCATCCAAATGGTAATTACTTTAAGTACTCCTGCAACTTGGTCCCACTGTGCAGTTAGCAGCCCCAGCGGATGCTTGTACTCAACACGTCCTTCCTGTAGTGACCCAGGTCACAAGCCTCTGACCTGCTCCTGCACAAAAAGTTCCCCGTAGAACACAAACTGCCCACCCTTCCTATAGAGTCACCAGGTCGCCAAATAACTTAAACAAACAAGGAAAGGAATTATAGAATGTTCGCTCTGAAAATAGTATTTTTGTGGTCAAATCTTCATCTGGAATTTCACTGATGTGCTTGGTTACTCATTTCCTGCGGCATGAGTCAACAAATAATCTTTAGATTGGGATCATTTTGTAAATTCTTTTACTTAATGAAAAACATGTTCAACAGTACTATCTCAGAGTGAAAAGGTGTGACAAGTCCCCCTTAAATGTCAAACAAATTAAACTGATATTGGTCACATGTAGTGATGTAAAATCTAATAGATGTGTCAGATGCTTTATCCCCTGCCAAGAACACAAGTACGTGGGGAAACAATTGACATTTGTCTTACTGGGGAATAAAAAAAATGTCATAATTTATACTACATAGTTGCTGAAGTCCGTAAATTCTGTAGATTGAAGTCTTTGTCAACTGTCAGGTATGTCAGCAACACACTATTAGTTAGCAACACACTCTATTAGTTAAACACCATATGTATATAAAGCATTGCTTTTTATTTTTACTTTTACTTAGTTCAAAGACTGGAAACATGACTTTCACATATAAATTTAAAAAAAGTTTGCCTGTTTCTATAGGATAAAGCAGCGATTACGAGTGCTGCAAGTACTGCCATTCTTCTCTAGTGTAAATAGTGGAAGCAGCTTGCAGCGAATTGCCATATATGTCCATTCTTTACACCACACATGAAGAACCTCTTAATGGTAAATACCCTACAACACGGAAAGGAGACTCTTACTCACGCAACCTCCTGAGAATGTTTGTCCCATGTATTTATAACTATGTCTCAGCAATAATATAAACTCTGGAGGTTACATAGACATTACAAAAATACAGCATGGTGTACAGGGGAAAAGCAATGACTTATTTCTTCCTTTCTTTGTTTTCAAGGACATATTCCAGTGGTCCCATGGCTAATTTGTTTTGTGTTGTATTATACACACGTGAACA
Source organism: Anoplopoma fimbria (assembly GCF_027596085.1). Lineage (NCBI taxonomy): Eukaryota > Metazoa > Chordata > Actinopteri > Perciformes > Anoplopomatidae > Anoplopoma > Anoplopoma fimbria. The sequence continues at coordinate 12,798,816 of NC_072456.1, forward strand.
GATGCTGAAGCAGCAATCTACATGTACTACTACAGATGATGTACTCTACATGTGCCACTATCCTGTAGCTCAAACATTCTTAATACCAGCGTTCATTAAAAATAAAATATTTTTAGTCTGCCTCATCACAATTTTTTTTTTTTGAACGCAGGAAAACTAAGCTTAATTACTTTTTTTAAATATTAAAAATAAAAAGGGTTTCTCCCCCAACCTTTCCCGAGCACGGCGGACCCCCTCCCTCTCCACCAGGTCCGGGCTCTCTCTGAGGCCGGCTGTGTCACTCAACAGGACAGGGAATCCACCGATGTCCAGTGCCGTCTCTACTATGTCCCTGGTGGTGCCAGCAATGGGAGACACAATGGCTGCAGGTCTCTGGCCTGGGTATAAAAAGGTTATTTTGTCATTATTGTCTATTTTTCTTATATTCAACAAATCCCATTAAAAGACAAAAACTAACAATGTTAGCCCGACTTTCAACACTTTCTGACTCCCTTACTCTGTCTGTATCATCCCCAAGCCCATGTATTAATAAAATGAGTGGAGAGGCTTATTACAGTTCAGCAACAGCTACCAGAGTTTTTTGAGAGCAGTTGATTTATTAATTGCTGTCCTGTCGGGATATAATAAGAATATTCACAAATATATCAAAAAATGTTGAAGAACATTAACAAGCCTAGCTTTACGATTTTAATACCCGAAAGTGAAATCTGTTTGTCATGCAGGATGAACTATTTGATCATGACATTATTTGTAAATTAGAAAAATCTATACCTACTAAAGTTTTGCATTATGCAAACAAAACATAAAAAGATATTCTGTCATAATTTCTAAACCATCTTTTCAAGAACTTGGCAGACCACCCCAATGGTCCCCATGTGATTTAACACTGCCAAATCATGAATAGTTTTCCAGGCTGACTGGGTGTGAGCCCAGGCCACAGCAAAGACTAATCAGAAGAGGAAATGATAACAGGATTGTATCTGAAGTTTGATAAATACATCTATTCTTCTGATAGGAAGCTGTGAGTAGACCCTGCCAAGACCCCTCTTTTATATAGAGTGATTCTTAATGACTAAGGATACAATATCCTAAACAAACATAACCTAAGACTATAAACAAGGAATTCATTAGGTTGCCACCAAGTGTGGATAAACAAGTGAAGAACTAATTTATAGGGAGAAAATTGAGAAGCAACAATTTTACTGTTGACCTCTATATCTATATAGATATTTCTTTATTAATCGTCTGGAGCATGGCCATAATCTTAATATGTAGCAATTAAATCTGTATCTGGAAAAGTCAGACTATTGTAATTAATTTGTGCCAAGAGCAGGATCTTCTGTTCACAGATGGTGGGTTGTTTTGATTATGAGATTACGTTACTGCACTATGAAGTTTGAACCAAAAATTGGATAGATTACTTTGACCCTTCTGTCTTTTACATGAAAACATTGGCTCATTCTAAATCAACCTAATCACAAGATCCATCAGCAGTTTAGTAACAGGAGTTTTCATTAGTTTCATCAGTTATTGTTGTTTTTTCTACTGTTTTTTTTTTTTATTGCTTATTTATAATACTTGTTTTATTTTATTTTTCATTTTTTATTTTTTTCTCTTGTCTTCTTCTACTATGTCTCTTGTGTGCACTTTACTCTACGCTGCTGTAAGCCTGCAAATTTCCCCGCTGCGGGACTAATAAAGGATTATCTTATCTTATCTTATTAATGTGATGCACAAGTGCCAAAAAAAGTAGTAATTTGATCAACTACCATTCATGACAACTTGTCAAACTGGGAAAGAAAGCTCCAGGACAGCTTCTAACGGTGTTAGTTGGCTTTGTCATTTTTTGCTACGTTCTTCGGATCTTTGGCTGGGTTTTGGGAAAAAAAAGCATGACTTCTGATGAAAATAACAACCTTTAAATGTTTGTTATTTGAAACTGAACCCTGGTTGTTGGAGCTGAAGGCCACTTTATCTAACGCCAACCCCAGAATCTACTTTCATGCTGCCTTATTTCAAAGTCAGACTGCACAAAATCCTGAATTGTCAAGGAAAACTAATTTTCTCACTTTCTGTGCATGGAACACAGTATATGCAATTATAAGAATAAAACACATTACCCAAAACTTTGATTATCCATATTGCTTATAGGATGAAAGCTGTTGCCTTCTTTTACCTCCCAAACCAGCCTGTCAGCCGTATGATTCAACTGTAAGGTCTGCGTCTAGATGACAGCAATTTATGTTTTGTGTTAATCCCTTCACGATGTGTGTATGTGCTGGTTTTCTTGGTTCTCTTACAGAGTGTGTTAAGGAGGCTACTTTTCCCTGCATTGGTGGCTCCTGCGATAACCACCTGGACTCCGCTGCGTAGCCGCTCGCCCCTCCTCTCATCCTGTAGGTGGCGCTCCATCTCTGCTTGCAGATCACACACCGATTTATCCACTGTGGGGGTTGAGAAGGACATAAAGACAGATGAGGCAACGGAACCTGATGAAGGTTTCGTATACAACTTCACTTTCATGGCCTTGTGAAAGGAATTTCTGTCCTTTGAAGGACAAAGGCCTGTCTGGTGTCTGACACCATTCGTCTGGACAAGAAATGGGTCATGGACAAGTCTCTTTCCGCATGTGTCTAAAGCAGAAATTTTTTTTTGACAATACAAAGCAATACCTACAGTACCTACATTAATTAAACATGACAATCTTGATTGACTCAAGGACGTCAATTCATCCAATTTGGGATGACTTGAGAAAAAAATTCAGATAGAAAGCATGTCATTTGCTGTATGTCTTCAGATGGTAAAGTACTTATGCCATGTTTTTGTATTTTTGGAAATTAGTCTACTATTATTTGCCACTCTGAGTCCACATTCTGTGCCACCAAAACAAACAAACGTTCCCAGGCTTTATTGTGTTGAACACGCACACACACAACACACACATACAGCACAGTTGGACTGTTATTTGCTGCTGACAGCACTATTCCTGTAAGATTGGCTTGTCAGGTGGGCTTTGAAGGTAAGACGAATGCCTCTACTTTGCCCTTGGCCTTCTCTCCACACTTCCTAAAAGGAAATTGTCTTTAAGGCAGTTTGATGTCTACGGCCTCCCCCTACAGTGCAGCAAACACACCCGATGGCCAGTTGAAGATCCAAACAGGAAAGCCAGACGGACCCCTCTGTCTTAAGACAGAAACAGACCCCTCTGAAATCCCAAAGGACGACTGTTCTGTTATTTTTCTCCTGTAAAGAGGAGGACAAAGTGTACACATACCTTTGTTTAAGACCCCATCCTCTATGAGCTCATCCTCACTGAAGTCTATGAAGGCCTCAACATGGGCCAGACACTGTAAGAAGCACAAAGGAGAGAGGAGAAAAGCGAAGAGGCTGAAATCAGTGTCTGAAATCAACAACTTGGATCCCCTGAAAACATCAACATCAGCAGTTGCGGGGGCTCAAAAGTCACTACATGTAAACTGTATGTTTTATTTGCATGTTGAAGTTTTAAATGTTTGGCAGGGAGCGCAGAAAATGTGAGTGACGGTAAACATGCAGCCAACGTACAGTTTATCTTGCTGGTGCTGCAGCTGCTTACATGGATATATTATTGTGCAATATGCTATATTCATCCAAAGAAGAGAATCCAATGGATTCTTACATACCTAAACAAATAAATAAATAAGATTTTCACATATTTAAATTTGTTTTAAAACATTTTCAATGACATTTCTTATTTTTCTCATTGCATATTTCATTAGTGCAGTGTTGTAGTATAGCTATGTTGATTTAGGTAAACAAATAACAGTTATATTCATTGTTGATTTATCCATTGTTTATTTTTCATTAATTGCTTAATTATTTTGTCTTTAAATGTCAAAAAATACATTTTCCCAGAGCGCAAGGTGACAACAAGATTCAACAAATGCAACAATTAAAAAAAAGTGTTCAACCATACATTGATAAAGCGTATTTATAGAAACAGACAATTCCAACAGGCTTCCTAAGGGTCTTTTTCCAGGACTAGTCTTACATCAGGTATATGTCATGTTGCTACTTTACGTAATTTTCACAAATTTAAAATGTATTTAAAACTACGTAGATACAGAGAAGGTAAAGCTTCAGTATGTTCACCCCAGCGCCAATTTGTATCTTAATTGACAGGCGGAACATACACACAATAGCAATAGTAGTATAGCTGCACAAAAACAGGAAGCATCAGATTCCCATACTTTAACACATTCACAAACGTAGGAAGCCAACGGTTAAAAAAAACCCTCTACTGTTATGATGTCTAATGAGGGTTTGACCCCTCGCATCATACAGATGGTATACGTCTGATGAACAGGATTCCCAGAAATCTGACTCCAAACTAGATGCACGTTCGAATCGATTCTTGGAAGTGTGCTTAAAAAGCTGCGGACAAGCAGCTTAACAGAGTTTCTCAAGGGAGATCACCTGGACCGGCTGGCCAGATCTGGTGCCAAAGAGTTGAAAGATCCCTGGTCTATATTCTTCAAAACAATTAACAGTAGAGGAGCGTTTGGCCCGCGTCCTTTAAGCTGAAGTATTCGTCTGCGGTCAATGACCTGCTGCTCTGAACCGCCTCAATACGATGTGAAAGGAAAACTGGGCCTCTGCCAGTATTAGATATAAACAACACAGACATAAGAACATGTTTACAACTATATAATGGTAATAAGCTTATTCGGAAGTCTTATCAATGACCGTTAAACAGTGTACTACAAGTCAGGTGTCTTTCCCCAACAACTTCTATGCATAAATTTAACACAAAATACAGTCGGGGCTTCGAATGACGACAAAGATTATTTTTTTTGCTATTTTCTCCGCAGGAAAGGTCAACTGCATGAATGTCTAAACTTTTTGGACAGTTGGCTCAAGTTTAATGTTGTTTTCCTAACCTAAGCGACCGCATTAGCATTCAGTCAGGAACACTTGTCATGTATTTAACCATTTATTGCAACAAATGGAAAAACAGTTATGCTTGGCGCTGATGGCTTTGCTCTAAAGATACTCCCTGGATTAGCAAAGCAGCATGCTAAACCAAAACAGGGAGCCCAGTGCAAAACCAAAGAGTAATTTATCTGTGTACCTGTGAACACCTCTAACAATGTGTCCTGGTGAAATAATATGACACAAGCTATATGTATGTAGCATTCAGCATCAGCAAGGTCAATAACACCTGATGTGAATTTTACAGTTGCATTCATTCATTCTTCCTCCGTTACTCTGCCCTTATCTGTATCATTTGGTATACAGTTAAAATACTGTTTAGATAAGAAAAACAATCCTGCTGTCCAGAATAAATCCACGTCTTAATTGTGTGCCTGTCTTAACAAAAACAGCAGCTGTGCTTGGTATATTTCATTTCAATCCATCCAAAACAATACAAAGTCAACATTAAACCAACATTATCACCAACTTGACCCCCCTCAGCCATTTCCCTCACCATATAATAGTAATAAAAACAAACAGTACACAACGTGTCTTATAAAATTAGGAAATTTGTTCCTTCAGTTGATAAGTAGTTCTGTGAATCAGATTGTATGTTTGTCGAAAAACTTGCATTTATCTGCTGGGAATTATACTATTACTAAGGTTTCCTGGAAGGGGTCAATGATTATATAATATTATTAATTATATGACCAACTACATTACCTTCCCAACTAATTTATTAGGTTGAGTGAATAGACTATTGTACTTCACAAAGAATCATATTTTGATCTTTTTATGTTTCTTTGTGCTCATCATATTTTTACACAAATATTATCAGTTACTATTCATGTTAATCCATAAATTTGTATCCTGCGTCAATAATTTAGCATTGTGTTTTCTTAAATCCAGGATGGGTTTTCTTTCCGTGAAGTAAAATAAAACCCAATCTATTATTTCGGATAGTTTTCTGCTTTTTCCAATCCTGTTTTCAATGAAAAATACATTTAAACATACTAGTACAAACCAGATAGTATTTTGATTCTTAGTATTGTGCTACATGTGCAACAGCAACATGAAAACAGGAAGCCTCAGATTCCCATTAATTAATCCATCAACGGTGTGTTGAAAAAGCAGCTGTGGTGATACAAAACAAGAAAACATTGTTTGGGTGTGAAACTACTGAGGCCTGACCTGCAGCACAGAACAGGCAGATTTTTTTTCCATAACACTGTTTTCAGAGAAATATCAGACATGAACATGGACAAAGTCTCTCCAGGGAGAACTCCAGGAGGTCAGCTTGTTTCTGTTGTCACGCTTCCACAGAATTAGATGGAACAACAGAATATATAAAGGCCACCTGTTCACCTGTCACTTTAAAAACTAGGGCTGGTTGGGTTTTAGTAACTTCGATGTTCCAAATGTGGGTTGAGATCAAGTCAAGTTGTAAAACACACCAAATAAAATATCTGATTACACTATACCAACATCCAAACTGCTCTATGTCTAGAAACTGGAGGATCAATACACAAACAGGTTTTTTATAGTACAGATTAAATCAGTTCATCTTTTATTATCATCTTAAGTATATAGAAAAGTGTTCAAGACTCATTAAAACAAGACGACACCTTCTTTTCCTGCCACACATACTACACCCACACCTTTAAGCCCTGAGCTCAAGTCCTGATGGAAACATCTGTTTGTCCATCATACTGCTTATGTTGAAAACAGCTGTCTTGTATCTGTACCAGTGATTGACCTACCCGTTTCAGTTTGTGGCTCCAGTCCTGATAAAGGCGTCCCAGCTCTCCTGACATCTGCCTGAGAGCCTGTCTCCTCTGAGCCTCTGTCTCTGCATGGATAAGATCCGCGAGCCCCTCCACCTGCAGGGAGCATTAAAGAGTAATGACTGCCAGTCATTTTTAATTTATCTATTTCTTGAACTTGTGTTTTTATTCCGTATTATGTTATGAATCAGACATGTTCACCCATTATGTGTCTGATGTGTTATCTTCATCAAAAGGGACACTCAGGGACATATTATCTTATTAGCACATTGACAACTACGATAAGATATTCTTTTCGACCAAAGGAAGCCTTTTGTTTCCTTGATGGGATTCAAGAGGCATTTTCATAATTTCCAAGATAAATATAACCAAATTGTGAAAGCACAATAATAAAAAATAAATGATTAACTAAATAATCAGTTAACTGAATGCTGCTGAAATGTACTCAATCATAATAGACCGTAAACAGAATATCCAGTACAGCCCCTTTCAACATTGAAGGCTGCATACCATCTAAAGAAACCCAGTAGCTTTACTCATGCCTTAACGTTTGACAGCCCAATTTAAGAAGTGTTCAAATAGCAATATATGTTAAAGAGACATTTTTCATTGTTGACATTTATTGAACTTAAAATCCCTGTTCATTTCTGACCCTGTGTATTCCACATTTACCCTGTAAATTGCTCCGAAAGGCTCTTGGTGTGTAAATCTGCACATATATGTCTCAGTGCTTCTTTACATTCTCCTCTTGACCTACCTCCGTTAAACCCAGCTTCCCTGCTTGAAAGGCCCTCCGTGTGAACTCTCCAGCTTCAGCAGGCCTCATGCCAGGCACGCTTCCTGAGAAACACACACACAGCATACAAACATGAAGAAATGAACGAGGCACGAGTTGGGCATGCATTATGCACAGAACTCACAAACAGGAGGATCAAACGCAGGGTCAATGTGTCACTCAGGGTTCACTTGGCAAAAAAACAAGCACAAGAGTGTAGGTTTAAGAGGTTACGTTTTCATAGTTTTCATGACCCTTTTTCAAATTCCATCAGGACCAGACAACAGTGAGCATAAATCATTTGGCAAATGTAGGTCATGATCTGTCAACTGGAAAAAAATATTCTGTTTTAAATTCTGTTTTTTCTTACCAACGCTGTTACTATATTTTATGTGGTTTAAAAAAAACAAAAAACAGCAACATCATGTACAACACTAATATTTTCCTCTGTCACTATTCCTGATTAATACTAATCTTACATTAACATTTCTGTTTATACAATACTGCCCCCTAGACAGCCAGTGGGAGAACTGCAGGTAATATTGTAATATTACTTATCAGTCCCAGAGGGATTGCCACGCTTGCCAAGGCACATTTTATAAGTATCTTAGAAATGGGAATGTTCTCCCTTTTAAGTCACAGTGATGGGTAGTCACATGACTCAACTAGTAACTGTGTTTATAATTCTTATGCAGGCTTACAGCTTTGGAAGTCAAAGCTGTGGAGGCACACATACCAAATACCCTGCAAAGTGACGGTGCATCACATGACACTGCACGTGTGTATACTGCATTATATGAAGTCGTATGATATTCTATTGTACTCAGAAGGATATCTGTACTTTACCTAGAGCGTGTAAGACAGCAGTAATGACAGCAGGACCGCCGTGGATGTGGAACTCCACACTGTCCTCTCCTGTGAAACTGTGTGGAGCTAAAGACATGAGACACAACAACTCAATATCATTTAGTTATTTTTATATGCACAGGACCATTATGTTTAGGAACCCTTCATTAAACTTGAGCTGATACAAGTTGCTGGTACTAATAGCACTTCAGATATACATAAGACTTAATACTGTGATGAGTTAAAAAAAAATAGCCTTGCTCTAGCTTGTAGGTTAATACCTCCAAACGGCAGCACGAGAAAATTGTTTAAAGGCATACTAAGCAAGAATTTAAACTTAATACTTAATTCACACAACACAACTTTAGCCCTCATTTTCCGCCCCCTGACAGTTTTTGGAGCTCCCAGACAAAAGCCACACATTAGAGGCAAATCCTCATTGTATTGGCACTCACACATCAGCCCCTGAGCACCTTGTGTGACCTGTCCAAAGATGTGAGCCGAGAGTCTAGTTGGTACCTCGCAGACATATTCCAGATATCTAGCATGCTAAATATCTGGACCTGTCTGGGAGTCGTTCGGGGAGCAACAGCCAATGAGAGTTCAAGACACGGGTTGAGAGGAAACCTGGGAAAGAGTTGTCACGCCTGTAGACTACCTTAGTAGGCTTTGTGTTACATTTGCAGTTATTGTTTTTGTTGTTGTTGTTGCTCCTAGTGTGTTGGAAGTGTTTGTATGAATAAACATAACACAGTGACTGATCTACATACGGGAAAAAGTAAAAAAGATGTGTGGAGACTGGCTATTGTGTGAACACATCATTACAAGCTCGACTACACCCATGTCACTTCTTGCATGTGTTTTTTGTAATAAAACCCAGTTTGATCATCTGGGATTCAAGATGAAGAATCTTGTAGTGAGTGACCCCGTCTATGGTCAGACATGTAGTGCTATAAACAACAATGACTTAAAGATGATCCTGATTAAAAGACAAGTTGTGTTGTGTCAACGGTACAGCAATCTGACAACTTTTAAATGTCCTGTAGTGCGGACTTGGCTTAAGTTTCTGTGAGAAAACACAATATTCAAACCCCAGATTAACTTCTTTCATTTGTTCGTCCTCTATGCATCCGCTTCACTATAGTTTCCCAAACACAGCAAAATGAATAGAAAAGAGAAAACACAGGCAGAGGGCAGTGTCTCTGCAGATACAGACACCTCCACACACTTTTGTGGGTCATAAATGATGATTAAGTGTGTATGTTCTCTACACATTGTGAGAGATGGGACTTGACATCAATATCTAACAACCAGGTTAAGCTTAAAAGTGACCCTGGGTGCTGGAAGCGACCTGCTTAGGGTTTGTTAACCCACATCCTATGGTACTGCCCCCAAGTATGCCACTTTTGGACATCAGTTTATGATTCTATCCAGAGAATTGTAGGTCAGGAAGTCCCTTTTGTGTTCACATATTTCTGTTGGGGGATCAGTCCACCCTGAAAGACACAATTATCTCCATCTACACTGAATGGGTCCAGACCTCAATCTACTTGCTAGGGGGGCTCAATATGAACGGGGATCATCCTCTATACTGGGCAGTATAGAAAGGTATTGTTTGTCATAAGTTTCCTCACTACATTAATGGCCCTTAATGAGAAAACCCTTGGTTTAGCTCCCTTCCATGTAGACAACTACAAGACAGCCACAACATTACAAATCACAGAAATGTGAAGGTGTGTGTGTGTGTGTGTGTGTGTGTGTGTGTGTGTGTGTGTGTGTGTGTGTGTGTGTGTGTGTGTGTGTGTGTGTGTGTGGTCAAAGGGAACAGACCTGGGAACCAGAGGACAAGTCCACGGTCCAGCACTTCTTTGGATTGTGGGTCTTTGATGCTGCGTAACAGGGCCTTGCGTGGAGGCAGACTGTGTGTGAGCCCGGTCATACACCTCAGAGCTGTGGCTGAGGCTGGACCACTGGCTCGTACCACAGCCACTCCACACCTGCCATGGCCCGATGATAATGCAAAGATGGTTTCTGCATCAGCCAGTCCATCTGGGACTCCATCACAGGTGGAAAGTAATCTGCAAGCTGGTGTTCCTCTGCTGAAGATAAGTGAATGGTAAGACACCCGTACCTCCTGACTTTGGTAGACTAATGAAGTCTAATTTGCATTTATTTTGGTGTCCAAACAGACATGCTATACACTTTTACATCAAGACATACTTATAGCCTATATTCTGGAGCACAACAACTGACAAAAGGTAATACAACACAAGTGCAGTAAACTACAAATTTCAGTAAATAACACTTAATTAAATTAAAAAAAGAAAGCTTTCCATGGCAAAAAAGGTGTTCCATGGCAAAAGATTATGAAAACTAAAGGGTCAAAATATAAATTAGCTAATGAAATATAATCAAAAGAGTAAAATGAATTATGTTTTCATGTATTTAATCAAGTTGTTAAGGAAAACATATATATTTTCTCTTTTTTTAACCAACTGAATGGAGGTTAAAGGAACCGTATACAGCTTTAGATTTATTTTCAGTATTTATTGATTTTTTGTCATTTGGGTGTTTTTCAACAATTTACACAGCAGGATTTAACGAAAAGACATAACAGAGTGGCAGTTTCTGAATTACTAGCCAGAATACAGGAATCGAGGTTGAACTCTGTAAACTAACCTTGTCCTAAGACTGTGGACAGACAACCTCCATATCCCACGATACACTGAGGACAGCATGCTCATATGGTTCCGACACCAAACATGTCCTGTGCTGTTTCTGCGGGTTTCAGAGACTGTCACTGCAGAACATGCTCTATCTTTTACAAAATCATTGTGTTTACCATTTTCTACTATAAGCTAATGTAGTAACCTGTGACAGTAACGTTTCTGTCAAGGCTACATGAACAAGATTCAGCTGCTACTCATCATCAACAGTTTACATTTACCACGCTGTCTGCTGCTCCCTTTTCTCGATTGTGATTGGCCTGCGTTCTCCACAGCGACGACATTTCTAAAATCTCATTTGTTCAAGACATGTCAATCTAAAGTAAGTCCCGCCTACTGTGCGCCATTTAATTCGGTCCGTGTAGCTACCGTAGCTCTCTTTCTCTTCGCTGTAAATCGCTGACTATCAATTTATATATCTATTTTTTCAAGTAAAAATGCCATAGCATTTTTTTATTCTTTTTTTTAAACAAAACTAGGCATTCTGTTGCTTTTGTGAAGAAGGGTGTTTTTTGTTACAGTATTGCTCTTAATGGATACATTTCACATAGAGCAACTTCCCCTAATATCATTGTTGTTTCATAGAATTTAACTTTGCTTATGCAAACATTTATTTAGATTACAAACAATACATTATTCATCGACATAGTTTGAGTTGGAGATCTGTTCATTTTTTTTAATTAAAAATTATAGGTGGGGAAAAATCCTGTGACAGATCATGGAAACTGACTCTCTCTGGGTAATCAGTGATGATTGTTGTCGCGCTTTATGAAACTGACAAATAACGGGCAAATCCATTTGGATTGCATGAGAAAAAATATTTTTCTACGAATACAAAATTGTCCATCTATACACAGCAACATGTTTGTTTCATAAAATGGTTACTTTTTAGTTTAATTTGTTTTTGTTATTGAAGCCCATCTTCAGTAAATAAAACTTCTTCAGTATAAGAAAACACCTCTCAGTTAAATAACAATCCAACAGCACCACAGCCTCTTAGTTGATGTAGAGTTGAACCAGCACCTCTCTTAGACTGTTTCAACAAAAACGGAGCGATAATTGTAGCCTCAAAGAAGGTAGCAATAGGATTTATTGCAGGGCTGTTATAAAAGGTTGCATTAGTTCTGGCTAGATGTAACTACTAAACTGTATAGCGTAATTTTTCTGTATTTGGTAAGAATTTGTTTTTGTGTATTATACTTAAAAATAGTGGGTGTGTTTGAGTTGTTTATTGTCTTGTTGGCTTTGTACTGTAATTTATTATTTAATGTCTACGTGTCATGTGTCAATGTATTTGTCCTTGAAAAAGCAAAATGAAACATTTAAAATATATATATATATATTGGGGGTGAAGTCTAGTCCTTCATCGTCCATGGAAAAAATACAAACACAAAGTACACAGAGTACTAGGCTACTGTGTGTGTGTGTGTGTGTGTGTGTGTGTGTGTGTGTGTGTGTGTGTGTGTGTGTGTGTGTGTGTGTGTGTGTGTGTGTCCCACTGCAGCTCCTTGCAGCTGTCAGCCCAGAGGGTAGTGAGTAAGCAGAATTGATGCTCAAAGACGAGGTACTTCTGAGCTGTGAGCCGTACAAGGGGAGGGCTGCCTGCCTGCCTTGATGAAACACGGTATCCAGGAGGGCTGGCCAAGGAGGTATACTGTGTACATACATGCTGAAGAGACATGGCCCGAGTCCCCTGGAGCAATCTTTAACCTGCAGATCTCAGTAATTTATCGGGCTGCTCTGTGTGCACAAAGCGTGACAACTGCCACCTCACAGCTGAAATGACCATTTATGATAGAAATGTAGTGTATATAGTACAGAGGATCCACCAACTGAGTCTGCGTCAACAGTGTTTGTTTTGAAGGATGTGTTTGGGCGTAGGCTTGCTTTGACATTTGGCGAGTATTGTTTGCCCATTATAAAACCCATAATGCAAATGTAAACACACATTACAACACAATTTGCTTTGTAAAGTAAACTTATAGTTTGTTGATGTGGATGGTGTAGAGATGAAACAATGACTAATACAGCTGCTGCAAAGAGAGTATCGAGTGGACTGAAGTGAAGAGACATTCTTGTCCCTACATTCTTGTCCCTACCTGAGTGTCACTAAAAGTTTAATCTATGAAGATATTTTTTGCATTTATGAATAAGTCATAGTCTATTAAATCTTCCAGGACAGGGTATAGTGCATTCCCACAAGACAGCAACCTGCTGGACTGCAGAAACCACCTGCCTGAGAGACCTGCTGTGAATTAACGTTTTTAAATTGAAGGTGGCAGGTACAATTTCTTAAAAAGCATGACAACTCAACAGCATTTTGCATATCACGTAAACGTTATCAATATAAGCCATTCATTTTGTTTGTCTGGGTTTTACACTTAATGAACCTTGCGAATTCTATTTCTGGCACAAATTTCAGGTGTAGCTGCTGAAGGACAGAGGTCACTGTAGGGCGATCACTATACATTTATCCTGGAGAACGGTGAGACTGCAAGGACATGCATGTATGAACACTATTATTTTACATATTTTCTTTTTATTTCTGGTGGATTTTTAAGTCTTAAAGTTGGTTGTGCATGAAGTGCTTTTGTGATAACATCCAGGCTACATAACCTGGCTTTATTTAAATTTCTCTTGACGGAATTTCTTTTAAAATTAGCATGCTGAAACAATCTGGGACAATACTCATATTATCATGAGGCTGCTATGGTGAATTGTTATAATTGTGTGTGTGTGTGTGTGTGTGTGTGTGTGTGTGTGTGTGTGTGTGTGTGTGTGTGTGTGTGTGTGTGTGTGTGTCTGTGTCACCCAGCCCCCTCCCCTCCTGCCTCCCTCTCTTTGTCCCTCCTCTATAGTCGTCGGAGGAGAGCTCTCTATCTAGCCGCGCATCCTGCTCCAGAGTACCACCAGGATGAACCGCCGCTGCACCGACAACCTTCACTTCACTTTCACACTCATTTAACCCTTCGCTCGGACACCCGCCGGTCGCTGCGCTACACCCATGCGTTACCCTCCCCGGAGATGCGATACTATTGTACAATTTCCCGGAGAATATCTTCATCTTCCGTTGCTCCCCGCTGATAGAGAGCATGCCCGACACGGGGTCGGCAGCGACAGGCGCTGCAGCCGCGGCGGCCGCCAGTGGTGCGTCCGCCGCCGGCGACGGCACCGAGAGCTCCCGGCACCGACACCGAGCACAGCAGGGAGAAGCGGAGAGGCCGGAGCCGGGCGCTGCCCCGTCACAAGGCTCCTCTGGTGTACTGGGTGAGTCGAGGGTGCTACTTTCGCGTTGGACGATGCGGGTTAGGAAGCGCATAAAGGAAGAGGGGACAGGTGGACGTGATGATGGGAAACGAGACGAGTACCGCACCATCATACACCGCGCGGCACCGTTCTTTGTCTCCACGAGGGCGTCCCAAAAGTACCACTTTATTAGACTACAGGCCTGCAATGATGGGTTTTGACTTTGATTGCATGTCTGTATAGCAGTGGCTTTTTAAAATTAGCCTTTGATATTATATCCTCTCTTCAGGAAAATGGCTACATTTTGGCACATCCTAGTGTCTGGTTTTGACCTTATTCTCGGTTACCTCCTGTAAGACATGCCTATTCCCACAGTGTATTGGTAGCCTGAGCTATTTGTAGTAATTCCTGATACAAATTATTTTCTTACTGCATCTTTATTTGCCACTTGCAGGCTACAATTGGCTGCTAGTTATTTTATTTATGTGGTTTATGTGTATTCTGTTTCGGTCTGTATTATGAGATCTGCCAGGTAACCAAATGTTTTTGAACTTCATGATGTCATCAAGCGATTTCTAAACTACTGTAGCCTGACTAGACTGCCACTGTCTATTTCCACGTTTGCCCAACTGTCAGTTGCCATGCTATTGGATTGGGCAGGTGTATGTTTTGTCATTTGAGGGTTAAGCCATAAAGGCTCTCACAATGATACTGCAATAATTTGGTTGTGCTGTATGTGTGGTTTAAACCCCAGTGTAATTCCTGTATTATTCTTTAGGGCGTCCTACAATTCTACTAAAATCTACCTTTCAACAAGGAGCATAACAAAGATGTTTTTCTGTTTGATCGCCATGATCCTGATGGTGTATCAGAATAGACCACATCATAGTTGTCTTGTTGCGAGAATTGCTAGTGATGCTATTTTTGGAACATAACACAGTATTAGCCTGTGCAGAGAGAGCCTCAGCTGCCGAGCCAGGGTTGTTTTCCTGTGTGTGGGGTGCAGACTGCTTCTGTTCCCTGCGAGTACTGCTGCAGAGTGATGCAGTGGACGAGTGGGCTGTCAGCCGATGAGCGCCCCTTTCCATGCTTGGTCGAGGTAACTTGAGCTACTAACTGGAAGAGCAGCCTGATGCACCCAGCGGTGCCTCCTCGGGTCCCAAATAGGTTTCAGGAGGGTCAGCAAAGTGAAAATGTGTTCAATTTTAGAGCTTCTTCATCACCGAGAAGCAATATTGGAGGTAGAGAGGAGGATTGGGAGTCTAAAACTGTAAGGGAAGAGGCAACATCTAATGTCATATAAGAGTTTACTGGTACCAAACCCTTAATAAATATCAATATCAAAACTTGATACTTTTTTGATACTGACCGAATGTATCTGTAGCATCAAAACTGTCAAGTACTGAAAGCTGCATTGAATGATTATCTTGTTTCGTTCATCTTTGATCACATAGTTCCTCATCTGAAAACTGTATTAAGACAATTGTCCATGCATGTTTAGACATTTGAATACAATTGAAAACTTTGGCCTTATTTTGTTTAAGGAGGAAAAGGGTTTATAGAAAACAGACTTTTAAAGTAGGGTCTTGATAAGATATTGTTAGGGTATCAGTTCCGAAATACATACGTTTCTTCTTGGGTTTATTTGACATGAGTAGGTTTGAGAGACTGTGTTTTAGCCCACAACTAAAGTTGGGGAATATTATTTCTGAAAGAGAGGTAATGAATTCCCACAGTTAAAATTACTCTTAATATAGTGGCCACATAATTACAAACAATACCAATGCACTTTGACTGCAGGGCCGATCAATCTCACGCACAAACAGGTGAAAAGTGTAAAAGCTTCAGTCACTCATGTGGGGATTTACAGCCACACGCTGCTCCCTCATTATACCTTTAATCATGAATGAACTATGTCACAGAGATGACAGTAATGAACACATTCAGGTTTTCTTTGAAGAGTACCCAACTCATAAAAATATAAGAACCCCAAAATCCTGTAGCCACTATATTTCCTTTTTTGTTGACGGAATATGCCGCCCCATGCATCAGGACCACTTGCTTTTTGTTAAATTGCTGTCAAATCCAAGTAGTGCCTCCAAGTTTTTGCTCTTTTTTTGGGAGAATATTATGTCTGACAGTGAATGCATGAACAGCCTTAAGGAAGGTAAAAAAAAAAAAGACTAATGCATCTTAGATCATAAAAAAAAAAATACTTCACAGTTATGAAAAGTATCAAAGGTTGGACTGGAGGGTTTTGCCCTCTTTGTACCTCCTGCCCCCACCTGCCTGTATATGTCTTAGCATTGGTCATGAGGCAGAAGGATTGGGTTTGGGGACTTCAGTGGGATTACCGTGATATCACATAACCGCCCTCACACGTGTCAGTGTCAGTCAGCACTCAGCTAGCACAGCCGCAAGTCAGGATGATTTCTTCAGTTGAGATTTTAGTTCCAGCCTGAAAGGATTTTTCTCACTGGAGGCTTGGATGCCCGATTGTCTCCATGCCACCACCACATTTTCCTAATCCCCCCCACAGTAGACCGGAATGACTTTGATCTTCTCAGCCATCTTCCTTTGTAACTCCAACACTCACTAGCCGGCGTTTCAAAGACTAATTAAGCGCCCATCATTAGAAAACGCAACATAAAAGTTGCACCAATTAGTTTGGGTTCCCTCTGAGGCCAGCCAAGTGTTGATAAGATTCTGTGTTATGAAAATCAGGTCATGTAATTTGTGGATGCCAAATCAGCCAGCGCAGTGGTTTAGGATTTAGGATATTTGTTAGGATATACTGTGAGACTCATTCTTGCCATGGAAAAATATGTAGTGATGGTGATGTTGAAGGGTTGCAGCCCATAATTCTGTGTCTTTGAATATATTAACCACATTTTTTACTTTAATTCAGTTTTTTATCTTCAGGTTTAAGTTTTTTGTTCTGGGCTGCTGAAACTTGGGGTTTAATGAGATGGTATGGAGATGACAACTAAGTAGTTTCTCGTATTAGGACGGTGTCCAAAATTCTTCAGTAGTATTGTAGCCACATGCATGGGTACCCTTCACTATAGCTGTGACACTAGCTCTTAATTGCCCATTTCAAAAAATGTAGGAATTTGTATCTCATTATTACTCTCAGCATCATGATCTAGTTGTATATCTAAGCTATGCTACAACTGGTAAACTATATACAATAGGTTTCTAATTATAAAATATATAAAAGGTTAGTAAAGTCAATCTAAAATCTTTTTTTACCTGTGTTCTGATCGGATAGTGAAGGTCTTTTCTGAGGCAGTAGGGGGATCTGGAAGGCCCATTTCTATCTATGTATCCTTGTTTAACTCCATCCTTGATGCTTGGCATTAATATGTGCACTTTACAATCTGCAAAATGCATGAGAAAAAATGTATTAAGCAGGGATCTGCACTCATGTATAGACTTTTAGCCAGGGCTCTGCTCTCTCGCTCTCCCTGCGTCTTAAGTAAGTAGAATACCTCAGCTTTGCTTCAGACAGATTTAGTCAGGTTCAGTGTCACACAGGTTGCTTTAAATACAGCAGTGTTGAGAGGAAAAAGCATCACACTGAACTCCTCAAAAGAAGAGCTGTAGCAGACAGACTGAGCCATTGGTTTTGTTCCCTCACCCCAGCTTCATTAGTGGGGGAGCTGATGAATGTAATGCAGTATGATATAATGACAGCAGTGTGTTGTGCCTAATGACTCCAAACTTAATGCCTATCTCTCTGCATCTCTTTGCCCGTCTCACTCTTACTCATTGCATCCTCTACGGAAATGTCTTCTCTTTTTACTCTCCCCCTATAGAATAAGTACTGAGCTGCACATTAGCTGCCTTAGCGAGTGAGGAAAATCTCCTCTATGTGGGGTGACCTTGCTGCTTGCAATGTTGGAGCTTTATTAACCTCACCTGATGGGGAAGACATTTTATGATAGAAATAGGCAGACCATCAGGCTAACTGTAAAACTAAGTGGCTGGCTAATTACTGTGAAAACTTTATATTTATTATGAGCTTGCCCTAGAAATATCATTGCAGTAAAGTAGCTGATGCAGTTGAAGGTAAACTATGCAGTTAGTGCTTTAGTCTTTTTAATAGATGTTAATTTGTGTGACTGGTAAACTCGTTTCACGGTCTATTTCCAAGCATAGTGGCTGCATCTGCTCAAGCAAACTACCCAAACTCATCTTTTTGCTGCAGTAAACACAAAACCCTTCACCTCTTGTTTCTGTGAGGATTCAAGATGCATCAATCCGATTTTTACCTTATCAAGCAGGTCATGAATTGACCAAGATGTGACTGAGCCACATTAAATAAAAACATTTCATCAATGTCTAAATACTGTGTTTCCGACATCAGTTACAGTAATTCAGTCATGATGGACAGTTTTTTGTGTCACAGGAATCCCTGCCTTCATTACATTAAAATGAGTCCAATTAGTTCCCCACTGTGTGAAATTCAGATTTTAAATTTTGGAATTGACAGCATTGTGTTCTCTGCTGGTACCCTTAGTCGAAGCATTGGAATTGATATCAGGAGAAAACAATCAGTTTTTTGGTGGGGAAAGGTTACCTTGAAAAGCCAGGTGACCTTGGTTGATCTTTTTTGTGTCAGTCTGTTTTTTCTCTGAGGATGGTATGTTTGTTGCACAGGGCCATGGGCTTATTAGCTGGTTTCGGAGATGATCAATATGTTATAGAGTTGCCATTATGCGTTTAGACAATAAGTGTATCTTGCAATAAAGAAATTGTTAAACAAACTGAGATCAGCACAATCTGTGTGTCACTAAACGGATTGAAATCCAACATCTCATTGTGCTTTTGTTATCTGATTCTATCTGATTCTTATTTGCTTGGTTGTCCAAATGTAGCGATGACCCCATACATGTAGCCTACCACCTGCACTATGAGACACCTTTGGGTTACTGCATCCCCCTGTAACTGATGGGTAGATACCTGTATCCAGAGCCATTAGGAAGTTCCTATCCCAGAGTTGTGATAAAGCCTCTGTCTTGCCAGTGGTGATACACTTGCTCCAGATTCTCATATTTTTAATGGCTTAATCATATCAGCCATAATGCATCTTTGCCTCTGGCCAACCAACTTCTAAATCCCCATCCATGCTCTCTGAAAATGTACACTTTTTCCATTTATAGCCATGAAGATTATCAAACTGTAAGCAGAAAATGATAATGCACACTCCAGAGCTTAATGCACTTCAAGCTTTGAGCGAGAGAGCGAGAGAGAGAGAGAGATGCTGGTGTCGCCTGCCTCCTGCCTTGTGTGGATGCAGAGACATGTCGCAGAGACCTTATCGGGGAGTTTAGGCTCCATTCTCTGGGATCAAAGCAGAGTCAATAACCAGCTTACTCCTGTGTGTAAATTATATTGCATTCCTGAAGAGAAAAGGAGTGCATTTGCTCACCCTGTCCTTTATTCTCTGTGACTATACTTTTTTTTTTTTGGTAGTTGCTTAGCAAAGTCATGAGAAATACAATGACCATGGTGAAGAATGCTGCTTTTAGCCTCAGTTGGAGTTATTGCTCCACATTAGCCACTTTGCAGCCTCTAGAGAATGCTAAAGGGCCATGAAAGTGTAACATACAACACATGGGGGATAAAAGCTCTTTCTCCTGCAGCTAATAACTAGACGTCATCTCTATCGTTCTTGTTTTCCTCTTAACTCTTAAAGTTATTTTTTGCTAATAAAACAAGTGCTAGTCTTCACCTTTTTTGCCTGTGTGGCTTTGCATGTTTATCTTGTTCTGTAATGGGGAGGGGACGTCAGGGAGCTTGTTCAATGCATTTGAGAAACAGAATCAGGGCTCATCAGCCTCTACCGTTTATCTCCGACTGAAGTGTTCAGAGAGAGTAACTCATGTGCTGCTCTGCAAAGGGGAACCAACACTTTCTGCTCATATTAGCATAGAGCCCACATCTGTAGATGACAGATAAGAGCTAAGCAGAGGACTCTCACCTCAATATTTTCCCTTTTCTGTCCTTCCTTATAATCAGTTTTCCTTGTATATGAAGAAGATATATTTAAGAGAATCCCTTAATTTTTAGTCTTGCCAGAGGCAACATCTGTCACCAAGGCACTGCATCGAGACAAGGACCAAGCATCCTAAAACTATAACATCAACTAACAATGTCAAATGAAGCCCATATAAAATGTATATCCTTCTGGCCACCTTGAGAATGTAAGTCCAATATTCACCTTTTTGTTAGCATAGTTTTGCTCTTCTGAAAAGTCTAGTCAGATTCTGGCCCCTGCCTTTAATAAGAATTTGAATATGGTGAGAACCTTTTCACAACCAAGGGGGAACATGCTGTTCCAGGTCATATGTTTGCACACTGTCAATGTTGACTGATGAAAGCCTTCAACAGTAAAGTACAGGCTTTCATTTAGCTTCCCTCTCATACATCTCGGCCTTTACCCCTCTTTATCTTTTTGTTTACTGTTCAATCCACACCATATAAAACAACATATAATTTAAGTTCCGTCTGCAGCAACATGCCTGTTTTGTTGGCTACATACCTCATACGGTCAGAGAAACATGATTCTGATGCACTGTGTTCTGCTTGCTGCTGGTTATACTACTGTCATTTCCCTTAGAAAAGCACTATGAGAAGGCTGGGATTGTGCAAAATAAACAGCATAGGCACTGCTCAAACATCCTTATTTGCATTTCAGAGCATAATATGTACAGTTTTTCACGTTCCTCCTGATCATTATTTATACGGAAGCACACGAGTCCACAGCCTGTTGTTTGTATGAAGGTTTCTGAATATAACTGTCTCCATTCACATAGAGAAGAGTAATTCATTTTACTCTTTTCTTAAACTGGGCTGTTTTAGCCACCTTAAAGATACATTTCAAAACTATAAAATCAGTTGCTATAGATGAATTTGCTCAATCCTGCACTTTTTCTGATGAGTTTCTGATGAACCTTTCATAGATTTGAATGAAACAACCATTTTACACTTCCTATGCTGCTTCTACAGCTCACCTCGTGTTACATTCCTCCAGAGCTAAATAAATTAGTATGAAATGCTGCATAGATCTTCCTCAAGCTCTTTTTTGAAAGGCACGAGAAATCAAAGCAGACTAAGTCATTAATGATGTCTTCCTCTGCTTGTCATTGAGTAGGAAGGGAAATGGGAGGAATGGTGTAATGTACAATAATCACTGGTTCCTCTGGGTATTGATTTGACTCGGAGCCTCCCTCCCATCTTTCCTGTCCAGTAATAGAATATCATATCATCATAAAGATCAGTTAATCCACAGCCATCTGACTGACTGACTCACTCCTACAGTATCTTGTCTCTACATTCACTCTTTATTATCCTTTCCTCTTCTATTACCATAGTGCCAAGTTTAATTTCTGACGTGAATAGAAATACCCAGTTTGCCTGATGCTTATTGGATCGTGTCACCACACTAGAGTGACTGATTATCTAATGATTATAATTATGAATGACCTCCTGATAACTAGATCCCCTCAATTTTGGTGAAAGCAATCTAAATTCTATATTTCTTCCCATAATTCAATTAACCTTCACAAAATAGATGGACTACAACTTTCCTGGACAAAAGGTTGCTAGGTTTGAGTCTTTACAGTAAGTCAGATGTACAGTAACAGGCCTACATCAGACACTAATGCCCTTTGTTAAAGCTCCTTAAAAATTTATGAGTCTGTTTTCTCTGAACGCCTCAGCTGTTTGGTCCTCCATATAACCCTTTGTTTACCCTGAATAAGAGCACACAAAGGGTCATATGTTTGTGCCATAGTAATTAAATTTGCATCGACATGTAACACACAATAGTAACATATTTCTGGAAATATATAATGTATTTGCTTTCTTGCTCAAAGTTACATGAAAAAATCCATACTACTCTCATGTCTGTTCAAAATGAAGCTGCAGCCAGTTAGCTTAGCCAAGCATAAAGCCTGCTAATGGGGGGATATAGTCGCGCATAGCCAGACCTTTCTGCACAGAGCTGTGTCAGCACTAAAATAAGGGCTGAACACATTATCATCATGATATGGGGGAAAAACACTTTGGCTAGTTTGTAATTATTTAAACCAATAGCAATTGTTTTCGGGTGGAGCATAGCATGCAGCAACGCCGGTGCCCTTGCTAAACAGAAGGCAGAAGTCAAATTACTGCTAGCATGGCTCTGTCGGATGGTAACAAAGCCGCCTACCAACCCCTCTTAAGCTTAATTATTATCCAGTTATATGCTGTTTGTTAAATCTGTAAACACACACACACACACAAAAAACACACACACACACAACACACACACACACACACACACACACACACACACACACACACACACACACACACACACACACACACACACACACAAAAAAAAAGCCAGGCTAGCTGCTTCACCTTGTTTCCCGTCTTTAGGCTAAACTAACCTAACCAGCTAATGGCTCTAGCTCCATATTGAACCCACAGAACTGAGATCAATATTGATCTTTGATCTAACTCTCAGCAAGGAAACATTAAGCGTATTTCTTAATCACTCTAATATCAATTCCATCTTAAAGGTATTTTTGTCTGGGTATTTGGCCATGCTGTATCTGAATATCCAACCTGGAATCTTAAAAAAATGCTGTGGTGCTGCAGGGATCCTTAACCTGCTCCACACAACACAGACATGACCAATAGGACGTGTTTGCATTGTTGCTGTGTAATCCTTTTTCATTTGTTCTGTGTGTTAGTCAAAAATCCCTTCCTTCACTTTGGCAGTTGTCCACTACTCAACAAGGAGGTCTTTTTCCTCAACAAAGGCTGCTATTCACCCCACTATATTCATCATCACCACTCGCTTATTCATAATTCGTAATCCCCCCTTGACAATGCTCAATTCAGCCAGTTAGATAACCAGCCTGTGGTTGTCTGAGGGAGTAGTCTGCATCAACTTGGCATGTGAGGGATTCAACACTGGCTTCTGTTCATGATTGTTACCTGACTGAATAGTAGACTGCATAATTTTCCTCATTTAACACTACCTATATAACAGATATGACAGCTCACTCCCTGCTTCTTCACTGAGATACTGTAGCTCACCCAAATTAACCAGCTAACCCAGAAAGACCCACCACAGAAAGTAGGAAATGAAGGAGGCAAATTAAGTGAGAAGCTGGGACAAAAAGAGAAAAAGAAGATGGGACAGGAGAAAAGTGATACTTCCACAATTCTGCTGTGTGAGCACTGTGGCTCTTTTCTGGTCTTCTCTTGTCCTTCTCTTGGCCTGCAGCCACGAGCGGCTCCAGTATCACATGTAATCATTGTTATTTTGAGGCCAAGGACGAGTCCCTATTATCCTCCATGCGCC
Source organism: Anoplopoma fimbria (assembly GCF_027596085.1). NCBI lineage: Eukaryota > Metazoa > Chordata > Actinopteri > Perciformes > Anoplopomatidae > Anoplopoma > Anoplopoma fimbria. The sequence goes on from NC_072456.1 coordinate 12,822,510, forward strand.
TGTTAATGAGGAAACCAGAGTTCTGACATCCACCGGTATTGACATCTTCATCCCATTTGTCACAAAGGTGGAACAGACACCTCCTGTCTCCCCCTGAAGAGAGACAGTCCTAATCTCAATCACATCATATACAGGTTCTTTTATCTAATAACAGCTTTCTCTAGTGATGGTTTATAGCCACTCTAACAGTGTGGATCTTGGTATGGCAATATTGGGTGCTTGGTCCAGCACTTTGGTGCAGACTGGAAATCTTATCTCAACAATTAATGGATTGCCATTCATGAGGCCTACTGACTTTGGTGATCCCCTAACTTTTAATCTTTTCGCAACTATGAGGTTAACATTTTAGTTTTTTTAGTGAGATGTCTCCACAACTTTTCTTATGTACAGACATTTATGTTCTCAGGATGAAGTTTAATAATTTGGTGATCCCTTGACTTTTCATCTAATGCCAACATCATATTAAACTTTAAATTTCACATAACGTAATATAGTAATTTGTCCTGCTTTTTTGTAATGCTTATGGCAGAAATGAGGCTTTTGCTAAAAACACTGTTGTGTTAGTGCTTGGCCACTGAGGCATCTGCACTTTGTTATCTCAGGTTTATTTGTATCACTATCAAGCATTGCCCTTCTTCTTTCCCTCTGCCTCAGTTTAAAGGCATCATCCATAGGAGCTACATGTACACGATGATGACAAATATCTCTTGAGACAGCCTGGTTGAGAGGAAAGGCAGGAGAGCTGAGAGAGAGATGAAAAGAAAGCATAGAGAGAAGGGGGGCCGAGAGATCCTGCCCAGTGGGACTAAGCTGAGGATTTGGATGAGAGGAAGAGGCAGGGATGGTAGCAACAAAAATATATAGAGAGTAGGGAGATAGACTGAGAGGTTCACGATGTGGAAGAGGGAAGCAGAGTGAGGTGAAAGAAAGAAAGAAGAGACATGTGGATTCCTCTGCTGCAAAGGGAAGAGGGATCTTTCATATAATCTAAAACACATGGAAAAGAGAAATGCAATGTGGAATTGGGAGTGTTTGTCAATTTGGGGCCAAAATGTAGGCAGACTGCACTTTACATTGGGAGGGTGCAGGTGGCTGTTGCGACAAGCTATAGAACGAGTCAGTGTTTGGAAGTTGGAGAAAGCAAGGGGGAGGGAGAAGTGGTAGAAGGAAACAAGGACAGATAAGAGGAAAGGTGGGTTATGGTTTGCATTTTTTCACGCTCAAGACATGTAGGCTGCAGTTGTAGAATCCACAGCTTGATTCACATAATCTTCACAGGTGGAACGGTCTGATTTGGTATTTATTTCAGACATTTCAGCTGCATGATTTGATGACTCAGTATGCATGTTGTTGTTGCAGCTCTCTATGTGTACAGTGATGTGATGTTTTCTGGGTTTTTTTGTTATGTGTGTGTTTTACTGTCTGTATTTTTGTGCTGTGTGTGGGTTTGGGGAGTTGGGAATGGGTGGACTCTGTACAGGATGGTGATATACAGAGTCAGTGCTGGAAATGATTCTAATTAAGGAAATTGTAGGGGGTTTGAACCGGATTACGCTCTCTGTCCCACTTACTGATCTTATTGTTCTAATAGGGTCATTTGTTTCATTCCCACACTCAGTAGATGTGATAATGGAAATGTTTTCTTCCTGACTTATATTTTATTGCTATGTTCCCTCCTTGTCTCTGCAGAGTTCAGTCAGTATGTCTGGCTTTTATTACATTATGTCTGTTAGCTACTCTCTATCTGCCTCTCTGTTACACTGGCTGGATAAGACTCAAAATAATTCGCTGCTGAAAAGATAGAAATACTGCTCTCTCCTCCAGCCTCCCAGGAAATACACACTGTTGCCAGGTATATTCACAAAAGTCAATTTTTTCTAGAGGTGCATTAGAAAGTACAATTCCTCAGCATCAAATCAGTGCGGTACATTTTCACTGCAGGCCCTTAGAACATTTTGTCTCCTAAATTATTCCATCTGTATTTATGCATTAAGATGCCACTGTTGTTAACAGCTGGTCTATGACAGGAAGCAAAGGAAAAGTATTTTAGTATTTTGTTTATTTTTATGTGAAGTCAATTCCACATTTGCTGCCAACATACTGCTTTTGTGTTCTCTTTTTTTGTTTCACTTTAATGCTATGTACACAATTACTAAAAACGACATTTATTTATTAGGTAAAGTGACACCTGATTTCACCTGTGATTATACACCATCGGTGTTGACTCAGCAAACATCTTGCATACTTGGTTAAGCAAACAAGGGACCTTTATGTCCAGTCTTAATCCAGACCGTGTGATATCAGGGTGGCTCTCAAGTATACTATTTCATAAAGAACTAGATGCATGAAATACATTCTAATATCTTACTGTTGTTATCCTATTACTGCTAATGCCATGTGTGGATCCTGGGGGAAGAAAATGCGCATTCTGTTGAAAGTCATGTGTTTTACATCTACAACAGCAGCGTGTTAGGAACAAGGCAGATTCAATGTACTGTATGAAGAAGCTGCAGTAAATGCATGGTCTGCAAATATCAAACATCTTATTTAAGGGCCTGTAGGTTTGTAGTACAAAGTGCTGTATTCAGTCACGGTTGTGTTTTTCTTTATTTTAATAAACTTGCTGAGAATGGAACCCATCCCTAGAAGAGTGTTTCACGACTGGTAGAACGCTTAACAATGAGCATTGATTTCACGCCATAGATTTGACCAGCAGTTGACTTCTTCGTCCGTCTTGGATCACTCAGCTATTTTCCACAGCTGTGCTCTTCCTGCCCATTTGCAATTAATGAGTGCTCTACTGCGTTTTAATGCTCGGGCGTCTTTCCAGTCAGTAATAGGCTGGTATTTCATGTCAACCGTTTGCCACGTCATTCACCTAGTTGCAGAAGCCCTTAACCGTTTGCTGAACAGCAGTTTCTGTAAAAACAAGAGGAGGATGAGATAATGTCCACTTCTTTACTATTGCAATTTCCCCCCACATTCATTGTTTTCTGTTAATTTGTGGATCAAACTAGCGTTATAATATTTGCTTCCTTTTATTGTATTCTTCAAAAAGGGTAATATTTTCCCCCTCTGACCAATTTGGTTTTCCTGTTTTCTTTTCTTTTAAGTAAGTAAGAAATTAAGCCTTAATTGTCATATTTATGGGGAAAACTTAAGGTGTTTTGTTCTACCAGCCCCTGAGAGTTCTATTAAAAAAGTCACAAAAGCAGCGAAGACAGTGTATCATAAAGTCTTTCCTTTAGTGTCTGTGACCTTCACTTCTTGGTGCTTCTACTGAGTTTATATTAATCTAGCACTTTATATCTCATGCTTACACACATGCACATAGACAAATACCTGTATGCACACAAAAGACAGATAAACAGCCCACAGAAGTGCTTCAGAGAGCAACTTAGATCAGAGAGAGACACCCTGCTTGTTATGCCTGCCTGGCTGCTGTCTGATAAGCGCCAGCCCCGAAACCGTTGTCGTACTGTGATGGCCGTGAGTAATACAGACTTTATCTGTAACACTGCTAGTCCTGGGCCAACGTGCTCAACGGTGCCCTGGTTTCTGAAACAGGGCCAGAAGGGTCTTTCATACTCAGAAACTATTTAATTTTGCTAACATAAACAACAGTTGGGATCACTTTTCTATGTAACTGCTATATTATTTACTTATAATCCAACTAGGCTGTAATGAAAACATTTAGAAGACTGGGTGCAATTTCAAGATTTTAAACTGTGTACCCAACCTGAACTCTGTCTATTCAAGGACACTGATGAGGTAAAACTGGGTAAAAGCAATCAATGCAAATTGATTACCCTCGTTAAATCAATTGTAGAAGGGGGAGATTGGGATAATGAGAAGCAAATGAGTTTCAAAAAAGGATTGTTAATAATGGGTTGTGACTTCAAAATCAAGATGGTGAGGTCCCTTATATTTTGTGTATTCAGTGAACTGCATGTAGCTAAATCAATATTGTATTATCTAAAAAAGTATCACATCACTTTTTGTTTGTGAAAGGGGTTTCACAGTTACAAACTACCTGACTGCAGTTTCCCTTAGCTCTACAAAGCTATAAAGCTTCTTTTAGCTCATTGTTTTGGTTTTTAGGTCTGCAGTTCTTTTCTCATCAGCATCATTTTCAGCTGCGGCAAAATAAAAAGCTCTGTAAACTTCCTGCTCAGACACCAAACTGCCGGACCAAGCACATTTCCCTTAGGAGCTGGTGGAGACCAAAAACAGAGCTTAAAGCAATGTGAATATCTGACTTTTATTAATCTGGTGGCTAGAAACATATCATTGATTACCATTGCTTTACTTAACAGTGAAAACCCTTGCTGTTCCTGCTAATAAACTGCCTAATGCTCTGTGCTGCTTTGAGGAAACTACTTCACTAGGAGCGGCTTCAACCTTTTCCATGGCAGCTGAAAGGTGGTTTGTTTGCATAGAGCAAAAACACACTTTTACACATGCAGACACGTATATGTCAGACTGGCCTAGACCGAGCAATGAAGCCTTGAATGCCGTGTATGAATAAATGTCTATCTTCAACCAAATACAAACACACAAATGCATGAAAATGATGCTCAAGACATGCTCATTATTGAGTCTTGTAAACTGAAGCATTGTTGAAGTGGTGAAACCAATCTGTTGGCTGTACCAGGAGTCTGTGTGTGTCTTCTGTGTGCGTTGCCCTCAGCGATGAATACAGGACTCGATTAGAATTGCTGTCATGTCGCACCACTGCCTGCCGCATTTCATCTAAAGCACAGCGGAGAGGCCAGTCAGATTTCAGTATGTAGGAGTACCACAATACCTTGCGCTGTTTTCTTATTCGGACGTTGTGATGTTTGAAAATGTTCTTCAGAGGGGAAGAGCGTTGTGGAACCAGATTAAACTGTCACAACCTCTTTGTAAGTACTGAAAAGAGATCCTTTAAATAGTAATGCTACCTCTAAGTCTAGGTCTGTACAAGTTTGTAACACTAACGTGTTTTGATATTTCTTGACAGAAAGTATAATCTTCTGCCAAATATGTTAAAAAAATCTATAAAAATGTGATTGTGAGGCAAGTTTTAAAGCTGCAATAATTGATTCAATCATTTAATAAAATTGTTTTGGTGAATGTTTTCCTAACAGTTGACTATTTGCACAGTCAGCAGACACAGAGCAACATTTCTCCCCTTTTACTGTAGTTCTGGTTTGGTATCCAAAAAACCCTAAGGGAAATGTATTGCTCTCAAGCTGCTAAATACTTCAATATCTAGTTGCTAACTTTGTCTGTCTGTGGTTGGTGATTGACAGGTAGCATGCTGTGGGATTATTACAGTTTTTTACCTGATAACAGCTGCGTACATTGGCTGGAAAAGAGGTGGAGATCACGGGCCAGAAAACTAAAATATCGAAATGGATCAAAGGCTATGAAGGTATGAAGGTTACTGCAGAGTTGGGTGATAATTGGTTCTTCAATACAAGTAGTGAGCCCTATTTAATATAAATACACTTAGTAAGGTGCAAAAAATATTGATAGGCCAGTAGACCGCATGTTGGTGCAATGCTTATGTACAAACATCCAGGACTGCAAACATGGAGAGAAAATATTCCCTGGATAAGGCTGGATTCTGGGAAGCCCCACTATGTGTCTCTCTCTGTCACCACTCTGATCCAGGAAGTAAGGGGACACACTGAGCAGCAGCACAATGATGTTTTTATGTGACAGGTGTTTATTGGATCCACAGTGCACACAGACGCACTGTGATTTACAGCATCATGCTAGTAGTGGTGATATCATGGTTAAATTTATAGCCTGCTGTGACCTTGACCTCTGTGAGGGTGTATGTCTGTGCATTCACTTTTGTAACAATGTAAGCAAAACATGAACCAGTTCTGGGATGTATGTTGACTTCATGTGAAAGTAAGATGATCTGTGGTTTTTATATTTTTTATTGTACTGCCTTCAAATACATAAGAATTAACAAATAGTATATTGTTGGATGAGTTAGGTGATACTTAACATATTTGTGTGGGATCTCTCGAAAGTTCCCCAGTCTCCAGCTCTTCTGTTGCCTCCATGCTTCAGTGATCACAGTGCTGGTGTGGGACAGGCATTCGCTCCAGGCTGCTGTCATTATTATTCAGGACCCAGGAAATGGTTTTCACAAACTGTCCTCTGACAGCTGAGCAGGCTCTGGGGTTAAACTGGTTACAGAATCACTTGGTGCTGCTGCCCTTCTGAAGAACATATCAGTGGGAATATGAGTCTAGTGGGTCAGTGAGATATAAATGAGGTGTCAAATATGAAGTACATTTGAGCTTGGATCCAAAAATTGCAGTTGTTTTGAGAATGTTTCCATCACGTAACTGTATCCACCCTAGAATAAATATATTAGTTTCATTCAGACTGCTGCATTAAGGGTGACTGTGTCATAATGTGACATTACTGTGTGGCTACAGTGCAGCTGTTTTTGTTGTACTGTTGACCTCACAAATAGAGACACGGTAATTCCACACAGGAGGCTGTATATTCATAGTCAAACTTTCTACGTATCATGTTCTTTTACTATTCAAGGCTTATATGTAGGCGTTCCTGAGACTCAGAACATATGACAACACTGAGAAATAGCTTCACTTGCATGTGTTGTGTTGATTGAGCTGAGTGTCTGTGTGCGTATGTGACAATTCAGAGTGTGGACAATGTGTGGCCTCTGGTCTTGGCAGGATTAGCCCCGTCAGTCTCATGTTGTGAGGCGAAGGGGCGTGACATTTAAATCTGTCGCGTCGAGAGGGACAATTTTGTGTGGATCTGTGTGTGTCTTTGTGTGTGTGTGTGTGTGTGTGTGTCGGGGCAGCAAGGGTAAGTGTTTTTGAGGGGGTTTGCAGAAAATGTTAGAAATGTTATTCCGCTCCTTACACTTTGAAAATGTGACTCTCTCTTTCTCTCCCCCTCTGTCTTTCTCTCTGTCTGTCTCTCTGTCTCCCTCTCTCTCAGATAAGCTGTTTGGAAAGCGGCTGCTGCAGGCTGGGAGACACATCATGTCTCATAAGTCTTGGATGAAGACGGTGCCCACGGAAAACTGTGATGTCCTCATGACATTTGCAGGTCAAGCACTTAACACTCTCAAGTGTTTATATTTCTATACTTGTGAAGACCCTTGTTGGCATAATGCAACCCTAACCTTAAACTATACCATCACAACAACATGCCTTAGGTCTAAACCTACATACTACTAACGTATATTTTCATTATTTTCCTAAACCAAAAGTAATATATTCAAAACCAGGTCTTAAACCAAAAACAGCCCTGTGAAAAAGAAAAATGTATGTAATGATATGTAAAAGAATATCCTAACTTTCCAGTGTCTTTAATCTTTAAGTCTAAATATTGGTCCCCACAAATATAGAAGTAAAACACATGCAGACACATTTGCATTATGAAATTAAACACAAAACTGCCATATGAAACACACTTTTTTTTAATGCTCCATCATGCACTTAAGCCACACAAAATGTTAAATATGATTTGATCTGATAAGTTAAAGCTGTGAATATACTCTCTCACTCTCCAGGCAAGGAAGAAAGCAATACTATTGTATTTCTTTTAACTTCTTCCATTTAAAGAGATTATGATGTACCTCTACGAACTCAGAGATCCAACCTACAACTGAGCAGCAGAGAACTTTAAACTTTACTTGTAGGGATCAATACAGTTATATACTGTTGGTAATAAAGAAGAGGATCATGACTAGCACATTGATCACTTAACTTTCTAAGCCATAACCTGAGAGTCAGAGAAGTCGTTTTATGAGTGGTTTGAATCTCTGAACCAGCTAAGAAAGCAGAGAATTAGAATCATTCTCAAGTGTTTGTTTGTACGACTCTTAACCTCCAGCTGCTGCTCAGGAATAAATAGTACAAGACTGTGGGAGTTCTCCCGGCAGCTCCCGTGTACAGTGATGCGTGGGTATAGTTGAAAATATATTTTTCTTTTTAATTTCCTGCCACAGACACGACAGATGACCACACGTTGCTATGGCTACTGAACCACATCCGGCTGGGAATCCCAGAGCTCATCATCCAAATACGACATCACAAGCACACACGAGTCCACGCATTCTTCGTCACCGCTACATATGAAAAGTAAGGCCTCGCTTCAAAGGTTGCAACTACGTTTTACCAAGGGTGTTTTTAGTCATTACCTTATATTACCTTATATTGTAAAAAAAAAAAATTTCATTATTGATAAATCTGTCAATTGTCATTTTTTTGATTAATCAAGTTTTGTTTTTTGTCAAGTGAATGACATTCACTTTTGTCAAGTGAATGTCAGAAAAAAAGTGAAAGTATTCATAACAGTGACATCTTCAGATATCTTGTTTTGTCTGATGAACTGTCCAAAACCCAAAGATATTCAATTAACAATGACAAAAACAGGAAAAAGTAGCAAATCCTTACATTGGAGAAGTTAGAACAAGTAAATGTTTATAATTTCCTTTGATAAATGTCTCCAAACAATAATTAATGAATCAAAAATTGTCCCAGTTGATTATCTGTTGACTGTTTAATCAATAAATTATTTGACTTCTGTTTGACAGCCAGGGGAGGTAGACATTTACTTACAGTTATTTTTAACTTTAAAGTTTTAAAATCAGAATTACTATGTGACATAACATAGTGTGTTACTGTATGAAAAGATTATATCCAATATCTTGAGTAATATATGGTTTAGCCGTACAGTAGATATAGTTGTTCTCAATGATTTAACATCCTTAAAGGAACAGTTTAACATTTTGGAAAGTATGATTAATCTCTTTCTTACAGAGAGTTAGATAAGAAAATTGATACCTCTCTAATGTTTTTTAATCTGAAACTACAGTCAGTAGACAGTTAGCTGGCTTAGTTTATCTTAGCTTAGTATAAAGGCTGAAAACAGAGAGATACAGCTAGCCTAACTCTGTTTGCAGGTAACAGACTCAGCCTACCAGAACCTTAAAAGCTCACTCCCTTGTTTAATCTTTTTAATCAAATTCTAGTTAAGCTTCCAGTTTATGCTATGCTTTATGCCAAACGTTCTGTCTACTGGCTCTACCTCCATAATTGGCTTACAGATATGAAGTGGCACATCAGTCCTCTCATCTAACTCTTAGCAAGAAAGTAAATAAATGTCAAATGATTCCTTCAAACTGATTGAAATATTTCCAGATTCTTGAAAATATTTTATTTTGATAGCCCAACATTGTTAGCATTAGCTTAACAGTATTCCAACCTAGCAGAACATCAGTCTGAAAACAAACCAGTGTGATCTCATCCTTGCTGACACCACCTGCTACAGTTGTACACAGAAGTGTTACTACTGTGTTAACCGTAGCTGTGTGAAATAATCACATCTTCACCCTAGACAAAATACAGGAAAAAAGCTAAAGCAGCAACTTTGATCATCAGAGAAATGAATGCCAAATGAATAATACAGTATATATATCACTTATTCCTCTGGTAGTTGAGGTTTAGTTATTTTTAAATGTTACTACTCGAGTTGGGACGTTTAAGATTTAAGATTTTTCATCTGTTCTTTGCTGGTGTAAAATTGTACCTTTGTTTATTGTAGTATTATATTTAGCTGTTAGTTAATCATTAGTTAGGCTACCGTGATGCCTGGTTTACTGTATCAGCATCGCTGCTCTGCCTCTTGCTGCAGGTTATTTAAAGGGTTGCAGAAGGTTAGGGTCAGGCTAAACAGTATGGATTGCGTTTGCTCTGATTACACTGCCCAGACATGGTCTCTTGTTTTGAAAACATCTCCAGGGGAATTGGGGAGGAGCCAAGGGTCATTTAAATCTCAGCATTGACTTTGGTGTTTTAATATTGAGAAATACAATCCAGGGGATCAGGGAGGCACTTGCTGTTCCATACTGCATTTCAACTCTTGACAAATGTGGAGTCCTCTCTGCTGACTGTGCATGCAATAACAGGCCTCTTGAAAAACCCTGAGAGTCTGAACCAAACCTTTTACCAATGAATGGAATAGGAATAGACAGATGGCCTGAAGGAACGAATAAAGAGAGCCAGATAGAAACAGATGCAAAGAGAGAACAAGCAAGAAAGAGATGGTGTGCAGCAGAAAGACAAAGAGAAAACAACAGGAAGGGTAATGTGGTAGGAGGATGGAGAGAGTGCTTTCTGAAATTGTGCCAGTGGGTTTTAGATGAAATGCTCAAGTAAAATGATTGCTGTGTGACAAGAAGACCCGTCTCCTCTATCTCTCTCTACACACACACACCTGCTGTCAGATAGGTTGACCTACATTTTATGTGATAGAAGAGATAACCCATAAAGTGTTCCATCCTCCCAAACTCACCTTGAATAGTCATTCCCTTTGCGAGAATTTTTCCATTCAAGCCTTCTTGTGTGAGAATACCAGCTGAGGGCTCCAGGTGTGTTTACCGCCAACTCTGGGCTTGTTTATAATATTTTATCAACTGAAATGGCATTGCTATTTCTCCCAGTGTTTGTTCCGAAAGAGAGATCAGGGTAGAAAATCCTGGTATGAGATCAAAACAGCTTGGGTCACAGATTCAATGCTGTTATTTGTTTTGGTCTCCAGTTACTGCTTTGAAAACGACTATAAGCAGAAAGTACTATTGTTGCAATTAACATACTCAAGTGTGGCATGCAGTTAATGTCCTCCTCCTCCACTTTTCATAGCTGACATACCATCCATTACTCATTTCTCAGCTCTGACTGGGCAATTTACAGCATGCCGTCCTGTTCTGCTGAGTTTGAATATTACGCCTGATAGATATTTGCTAAATTAGCATAAACTCTGCTCTGCCTCGACAGTATTCTGCTCTTTTACAAGGTTAGCTTTGTCAACACATTCTCTTTGACTGTGTGTCCAAATCAAGACTCCTTTTATTTGGGGAGAGAAAGGGTAAAAGGCTACATAGTTTTAGATTAAATAGGCAAGGGGAAATCTTATCCAAATTCATGGCAGCAGCAGAAGCAGCGCACCTCTCAAAGCCCTGGAAGTTATTGGTTTAGATTACTAAACAGTTGGTTTAAATAGATACAGCCTGTTTTTCTTTCTCTGACAAGGACCTTTATTGTGATGATACTGCGCACTAAGCAGTATTCAGCGGTGATACAGAAGCTTACACCTCACATTTCTGCTGCAATCAATCATGGTGCTGATCGTACTTCGCAGCTGCATGATGGATGGATGTTACAGGCCCACCTAGGCTACACTCCTGCATGCGTGTGCATAAACTTTATACATTTACATGTGATAGAGAGGTGAGCTGTCCGCCTGGAGGGTACAGAGGGTGTGGTGTTGCATTATTATGATTGCGATTTCAGCACAAAGCCACTGGGAAGGACAGAAGGGGAGGAGGGGATGATGGAATAAAGGAGGAGGAGGGGGAGAGGAGACAAAGGAGATGAAGAGAGAAAGGGGGATTGAGAGAGGTGGGGAGAGTAGAGAGTTGCTGGTGAAAGGAGGAGGGAATAAGAGGAGAAATGGAGGAAGGGATGATGGGAAATGAGAGGATGAGAGAGACTGATGAGGTTAAAGCATTAGAGGAGAGATCAGGTGACTTTACCACTATGAAGGACAATCCTTCTCTGCTAATGTCATTGTTAGCTGTTGGTTTTTGTAACCCCATTAATAACTGGCCAAATACTCTGTGGTCATTTCCAGTAAAATGTTTTCTACTGTACACTGCTTAAACTGACTTTCATAGAAATTTGTCCAACTATTCACAATAGGACTGCAACTGTTTTCCTCGTTGATATTAAGTTGAGGAGTTTATTTTTTTTAAATTCTTACACAACAATTTCCCAGTGCACAAAGTGACATCTTCAAATTTTATCATCCAACCAACAGTCCAAAGACAAAGATATAAAAAAGAGAAAAGCAGATCCTCACATTTGAGTAGTTGTAACAAGAAAATGTTATTAATGAAGATCAAAATCAACCAGGAAATGTTAGGTTTTAGGTCCTAGTCCCTCAGAGTCAAAGAACAAGGTTATTAATCATTGACAATTTTTCCACAGTGTTCAACAAAAGCACTGGGAGAAGACATTTGATGCTCTGTAACACTATCAGTCTCGCATTGTTCTCCCACAGTTTGTTGCGAGGTGCTGAGGAAATCGGACTGAGGAAAGCGGTGAAGCCTGAATTTGGCGGAGGAACACGAAACTTCTCTTGTGAGGAGGATTACATCTACGAGAACATCGAGAGCGAGCTGTGTTTCTTTACTTCACAGGTTAGTGTCTAAACGTGCAAACACATACACACACACATATGCGAAGTAAATATGCTGTGAAGGCATCACCTGAATTTATTCTCCCCTCCTCTCGTTTGCTGCAGGAGAGGCAGAGCATCATTAAATACTGGATGGACAATCTAAGGGCCAAACATGGGGAGGTCCTTCATAATATCAACTTCCTGGAGGGCCAGCCAATTAGTAAGTTGCATCCTTTTACAGTAAACTATGCGATATTGGTCTTATACAGATGGCACTTCTTTCATGGCCTTTGGAAATAATCACTTTGTTGGTTTGGGAATAGAAGCATCTTATTGATTTGAGGTTTTACTGTAGCCAATTTTTTTCTATTCTTCTGTAAATGACTAATGGACTGGATTTATATAGCGCTCTTCTAGTCTTAGCGACCATTCAAAGCTTAATAGCATAAGCCAGCATTCACCTATTGATTCACTGGTGGCAGAGGCTACCATACAAGGTGTAACCTGCTCATCAGGAGTGATAAACATTCACATACATTTAGAAGCATTTTTCTGGTTAAGTATCTTTTTAACCTACTTGATGCATTGCTTTGTTCTTCTCTGCAGTCCCAGAGCTGAGTGCACGAGGTGTGATCCAGCAGGTATTTCCTCTCCATGAACAGAGGATCCTCAGTCAGCTGATGAAGTCCTGGGTCCAGGCTGTCTGTGAGAAACAGCCTTTAGGTTAGCAGAACAAGATACTCGTACACAGAGGCACACGGACATATACATAACACTCTAGTACAACCACAAGACAGAAGAAAGTACTTTTGGCATAGCGTGAATCACCTTCGCTCATGGTTCCTTGTTCTACCCTTTAACTATCATAATAACTGTCATATCGTCTTCTACTGAATAATTTTCTCTGGTGTTTACAGATGATATCTGTGACTACTTTGGGGTGAAGATTGCCATGTATTTTGCTTGGCTGGGATTTTACACCACTTCTATGTTATATCCTGCTGTGATCGGCTTCGTGCTATGGATGCTCACCGAGTCAGATCAGGTGATGAGAGACGCTATCGTTGCGTAAAGCACCTTAAATCAGCTGCTGAAGAAAATGATCATCCTCATAGTCCAAGTCTGTGTGTTTGTGTTGTTTCAGACGAGCCGTGACATCTGCTGTGTGGTGTTTGCACTCTTCAACGTGGTGTGGGCCACTCTGTTTCTGGAGCGGTGGAAGAGGAGGGGGGCTGAGCTGGCATTCAAGTGGGGAACACTGGACACGCCGGCTGAATCCCTGGAGGAACCACGGCCTCAGTTCCGGGTGAGAGAAACTAAAACTCTGACTCCTATCTAAATATCTTCTTTTCTTCTCTTTCAGGCCCTTTCATACTCTCTCTCTCTCTCTCTCTCTCTCCTCTGTAGGGAGTGAAGCGCTGCAGTCCCATAACAGGATGTGAGGAGTTCCACTATCCTCCGTGGCGTCGGCGTGTATTCAGGTGGCTGGTCAGCCTGCCCATCTGTATCCTCTGTCTCTGCTTTGTCTTCCTGGTCATGCTCATCTGCTTTGAGCTGCAGGTCAGTCAGCTGTCAGCATCGTTGTTATACGTGCACTGCTTGTATAAATGTAGCAATAATAGTTTCAATGGTAAACATCTTCTAACCCTGCATCTGTCCTTCTTTAGTTTCATCAAATTTATTTTATTGCAGCAAGCCTGTTAAACATCAAAGTTTTACATGCTTTGGGTAGAACTTGATATGAATAAAGCCAGAGATATAACCTTCTCCTTCAGAATGTTGGTCCAAAAGTGAACACAAGTGCTTTAAATGCCCCTTGATGTTATTTTCTCTGAGGTGACGAGTAAAAAGCTGTGATTGTGTCCCTGCAGGAGTTTGTGATGGGGATCAAGGAAATGCCTCGGTTGGCTCGCTTCATCCCCAAAATCATGCTAGCTATCACTGTGACTGCATGTGACGAGGTGTACAGAAAAATCGCCTGCTGGCTCAACGACATGGGTGAGAGTCAAGCTTCCAGATTTATCAATACCTGCATAAATAAGATAATTAAATAATAATAAGTCTTAATAAAATTGGTTTCATCTGAGATTATTTCTTGAATCTTTAATAATCTCTCAAATTAGTGATTAGTTTAAATTGTACCATATATTACATTTATGAGTGGTAAGGGATGATTTATTTTGTTTTTTCACAGAAAACTATAGACTCCAGAGTGCCTATGAGAAAAATCTCATCATCAAAATGGTTCTTGTGAGTGTCTTTTCTAAATAATATCTTAACTACCCATATGATTTGGAAACTTGCTTGTTAAAACATTGCCTTTCACACATTTGTCTTAATGACACTTGGCATTTCTTTCTTCTACAGTTTCAGTTTGTTAATTCTTATCTCAGCCTTTTTTACATTGGATTCTACCTCAAAGACATGGAACGTCTGAAAGAGGTAAGAAACATCCCAGTTTCAATGTTCCTCTGTCACACATTAGCTTCAGTAATTAATTTGGCCTCAAACATCTGTCGTTCTCCCATCCATAAATGTTTTGCTCTTTCTGCTTACATGCATTGATTTCCATAACCATCCATCCGCACATCTCATCCATTTGTCCATCTGTGGAAGATGCTGCTGGTGTTGTCTCTGTTAAGGAGTCTGCAGCGGCAGGTCCGGGTCAATGTGTTGCCTTCCCTCTACTTCAAGATCCAGATGCTTGTGGTCTCTGTTCCCTGGTTCTTCAGGGCTTTACTCAGGTCCAAAGTATGCTCCCTGTGCATCCACTGTCTGGGCGAGAGGTCTAATGCTCATTTCTGACCACCTTGGTCTTAAACTTGCATGCTCTGTGGGGATCACAACATGAACTTGAAAAACCTTACCAAAACCAAATTTATAATTTCAAAATTTCATCAGGTCAAATATAATTTTTTTTTCTTAAAAGGACATTTCAGTTTTTCCTCTTATATATTTATTAATCTAGATTTTTTTGTATGTTTTGATCGTATTTGTATGCTGAAAACCTTGCAACTTGAAAAAGATTCAAAACCAAATTTATAATTTCAAAATTTCATCAGGTCAAATATAATAAATAGTTTCTTGCTTCTTAAAAGGACATTTCACCCCCAAATCAAAAATACATGTTTTTCCTCTTACTATATATTTTTTTTGACTTGTTTTTCCGCCTCTCACCACTCGTACCTCAATTCACACGCTGTGTTATTCCCAACCAGTACAGCCCAGCTTCTGCAAATATTTGTCAAAGTATATTTACCTTCCTGCTTAACAATCATTCCACTTAAGACTGCATTGCAACACAAGAGTGAAATAACATTTCAAATATAAGCAGACAGGATTTTCTTACTTAATTTTCATACTGAAGTTAAATGAATAGAAACCAATAACTTCCCCAAAGGTAAGAAAAACCAGGCAAAACATGCACTGAAAAAAAAACACTGGTGTAGTCCTTCGAGTGTCTGAAATGAAAACCATCTGGAGTTGTAAGCTTGAGTGTGCTAGTATCTGACTCTGACGTATCTGTTGTGACTGTTCCAGTAGGTAGCATTGGGAGGATAGTATCTCTATATAAGGTCTCCCATCATTGACTGAAAGGAACTTTCTGTCCATGTTCTCGTCAGGAAGCCATTGTGCGTTTGTGTTTGCATTCTTTGCTAGAGCTCGGATATTGTGCGTCAGCATTATTTGACTTGGAAACAATTTATTTTATATTAAAGCCAATAACCAATAAGCCTAAGCCTTGTGATGCTGCTATTCCCAGTGTGCGTATCCTCTGGGAGTTTATTAAATGGGTGAAGACATACTCACTGCTTGGTTTTGAGTGTTTAAGGATAATTCTGGTTTATTACAAGGTGGGTTCTATTTTCAAGGTTTTGGCCAACATTTCTATCAGTGTTGACAATATTCACTTCCTGAGATCTGGAAACAAAGCAACATTACTACAATAAAGCTTTATGGATCAAGAGACGTGTGCAGTCAGACTATTACATAGGTTATAAACATCAACAGTTTTACCAAATTAGCTTATCAACTTTATTTTGAGGTAAAGCTGAAATAAGCCCACTCAAAATGGTGAGAATAATAGTTTGGGTTATAATAATTAAACCATTATTTTTACAAAGACAGTAAGTTTGCCATCCTTTGGGGTTGTTTAAGACCTGTATGAAGGTCTGACTGTTAAGGTTACTTGTCTTGTCAGACTTCTCTTTTGTGATGTCGCTTTGATCTCATATCTCTGCAATTAACTTGTTGAGTGCACTGTTATTATACACAGTAATGAAGCTCCAAATCAGGAAATATACTCAAGTTGTAATAAACCTGAATAAGCTTTCAAGTTAAGATTATTTGTACTTCCTGTTTTGTGTGTTTTGGATTTGTTCGGCAAGGTAAGAGTATAACTGAAAGGCCTTGAGTGTCCATGTTCAATGACCATTGACTTGTTGTTTCAGTGGTGTTATAGGGCACCTCCAAAGTGAATCACATTTTCCAGAAAACTGCGGCTGCACTGCTCCCTGTTGGTTCTTTCAAACATATGGCACCTCTGGACCCCAATTAATGACAGATGACATTTCTAATTTATAGGAAAACATCAAGCAGCAGTTTTCTGCCTTATATGATTTTGTGTGGGTTATGTCTGCATACAAAATAGTGTTTTGATTGATTTGTGGAATCTCTTCCATGTTTATCCTATAACTTTCTCAGCCTTTTATCATGCCCTCTCTTCTGTCCTCTTTTTCTCCATCCACCCATTTCCTACCTCTTGCATCCTAAGACTGTCTTTTAAATGCTCTGATTAGTTAGACAGTATTTTCTGAATGTTTATCTCTGTCCTTGTCAGATGCTGGCCACTCTGCTGATCATACGCCAGTTCCTTCAAAATGTGAAGGAGGTGCTGCAGCCTTACCTGTATGAGCGTCACAAACTGGGCGAGCTCACACTGCGAGCTGTGTGGGACCTGCTTCTCTCCGTGCTGTTGAAATACGGCCGGCTGGCAGCTGGAAAAGCCCTGGCCTCTCCCACCAATCAGTCCATGCCAGGACCTGGACTGAGGGGCACCAGGCCGGGATTTGGGCAGCTAGATAGAAGGTCAAACTCATTATTTTAACTCTCATTCACTTGTTAAATGCAGTAAAACTACATTTCAACATAATGTACATATAGGGTTTTAACATTGGGGTGACAAATGTCAAAAAGAGATGAGTCCTTCACCAATTAAATTTGAAGCATGTAGAAATAGAATCTGACACTTTCTCATAATATCAGTGTGATGACCAATGACATGCAAGTGTTAAAAGTTGTCATTCACACAGACCAGCACTTGACTGTCATTATCCTCATACTCAGCTACTACAAACAAGCAATGCAACATTCAAATTTAAAGCCACTTTATCTGCACTTGACATTGTCTGCACGCTGTGTGCAGTTATGAATAATGCCAGTCGGACACTGAGACAATAGCCAGAACACCGCTGTGAGCGGTTAACACACAAGCACATTTTGTCTGATGTCTTTCTGATCCTTTAACTTCTCTCAGGGAAAAGAAGTGTTTGAACGGAGGATGCGGGGTGCCTGATGAGGAGGAGGGAGGTGAGAAGGACGAGGCTGACAGCGGGAGGTTCAGTGAAGGAGAGACGGAGGAGGAAAGTCTGATTGACTGTGGTTTGAAGCTGAGGAAAGTCAGCTTCATAGAGAAGGTATAAGCTGTGTTGTAACATACATTTATGAATTGTTTATAGGCTTGTCCTGTGGCAATTTCATGTGCTAAGACGTGTGTAATGCAAATATAGTAACAACAGTTTTTATTTGCA
Organism: Anoplopoma fimbria; assembly: GCF_027596085.1. Classification (NCBI taxonomy): domain Eukaryota; kingdom Metazoa; phylum Chordata; class Actinopteri; order Perciformes; family Anoplopomatidae; genus Anoplopoma; species Anoplopoma fimbria. Next base: position 12,840,548 of record NC_072456.1, read on the forward strand.
TTAACAGTGTTGTTTGGTGTTGCTAATCTGTTGTAATTGTCGTTGCTAAGGTGGACAGAAGACCAGTCTGCACTGGGCCCTCCATGGACACCACTTTCCTGGAGGAAGGGAGCCCCACTATGGTGGAAAAAGGAATGGACCCTGCCTCTGTATTTGAGATGTGTGACGACGACGATGACAATGGCATCCATGACGTGAAGGAGTCAGGTGGGGGAGCGACAGGTGTGGCTGAGGGAATTAATGCCGCCGCCGGTGCTGCTGCTGCTGCCAGCGCTGGTGCGCTGCATTCTGGGTCTGAGAGCAGCACATCAGTGCGACACAGAAGAAGGGGCAGGAGCACAGAGAGATTCGAGCCGAAGACAAAGAGAGAATCATGGATTGACCCCCCTGAAGAGAGAGAGAGCAACACGCTCACTCAGGCTGAGATGGAGAGCTGCATGCAGACTTATGCTGTAAGAAGGACTATATACTGAACCTATTCTATAAACTCTGGAGAGAGTTCTAATGTATGGCAATTTGCATCCTTCAGATTTCAAAATGTATCTCTCTGGGTGTCATTATTCTCACATTGTGACCAAGAACATTGAAAGTTTAACCAAAATCCTTTTACTAAATAGAAGTATTTTTGTGACAGCAGATAAAGAAAACTGCAGGGTTACCATGTCATGTGCTCAAAAGTTACATTGATATCGAGCAACAAACTTGCACTGCTGTAAAGAAAAACTGGCGCATGTGCATTAAGCTCACAGTAACAGCAGGAGGAATATCCAGGACACTACTTGCTGTTAAAAATGATGGTCGGATTCAAGGATTTGAGATGATTTCTGTGATTTGGAAAGCTGCAGGTGACTCATGCTCCTTCCCCCGACTGATGCAGTTGTTGCAAGAATACTTTTTTTCCCCAAATCTCAACAATGGTTGAGTGGAATGTTATCTTAACAATGAGAGTAACACCCAGATTGACAAACTTCTCTTTATGTTTTTTTTTTCATGAAACCATAGAACTAAGATTTCCTCAATGGATTAATTTACAGTTGGAGTTTAGGTTCAATTAGAATAGAGAGAAAACAACTGTATAATAGTAAGTTAACAACTTAACCACACGTCTTGCCAGCTGGGTAACAGTTGACTGTCATTCTCCTCATACTCAGCTCAGGTTTCATACATGTTGTGAACAAGCACCGCAGCATGAATCCAACAGAGTCCCTCAGCCTTTGCAGTTACATGACACTCCACACGTCCCGAGTGACATTTATGTGATGAGAATGTTTTTTTAAATATTTTGTACATTTGCACATTGATTTAGTCTACAGAATTGCAGTCTAGTTGCATTGATAGGATACTTGGGTAATGGGTAGAGTTGTCGCCTAATCCTCCACTCTGCCCCTCAGGACACCTTCCAAGACTACCAAGAGATGTTTGTCCAGTTTGGCTACGTGGTGCTCTTCTCCTCGGCCTTCCCTCTGGCTGCCATGTGCGCTCTCATCAACAACATCATTGAGATCCGCAGTGATGCTTTTAAGCTCTGCACCGGTCTGCAGAGGCCCTTTGGAATCAGAGTGGAGAGCATCGGCCAGTGGCAGGTCAGAAAGAAACTCATGACAGTTGAAAAAGACTCATGACAGTTTTCTGCCATTCACATTCACCACACATTTTATGTATGACCCAAAGAAACTGCAACTTTAAGCTTTCTCCTTTTTCTCCTTCACAGACTGCGATGGAAGCCATGGGCCTGATTGCCATCATAGTGAATTGTTACCTGATTGGTCAGTGTGGTCAGCTACAGCGTCTGTTCCCATGGCTCAGCCCTGAGATGGCCATCATCTCCATCGTCATCCTCGAGGTACCGCAGCTCCTCCCTGCGTGTTTGTCTGAAGTGCCAAGAGCAGTGTTTTTTCCCCCCAAAATTAAGGGCACCAGCATTTTGTGACCCAGAACAAAATGTTTGGTAATCAGTCAAATGTGCCAGGTATTTAGGCTACAAACAAGTTTACAAATGTCTGTGTTTTTCTACCGACTTGTAAGACAGGGTTTTATGGCAGAATATATCTATCTTACACAGAGACATGTTTCTCTCTCATAATTACAAAACACATTGTAATAATTTAGAAGAAGATGTGGTGTTGGGAAATACTTCGTCATGAACATTCATCATAAATCACATATTGAGTTGTGTCTTTGTTCTAGCTTGAATACTCACAAAAAGGTGTCTAGCAACAACTATCTCTTATTCTTTCCATGTGACTGACGAAAGCACAACATTAACGCCGTTTACACTTATGTATAATAATGTATGAAATGTGTTTCCAGCTTGCCCATCTTTATGAAAAGCACAAATAGATGAGATTAAGCTCTATTCACGTTTCTCCTCCTACTTGTAACATATTTAGAAACAGGTTTTGTTAGCGCTGCACTCTGTGCCGGCCTATAATTGGGAAAAAGGTAAACAGCCTGCAGCTCTGTTTTGGCCTGATAAAAAGGTCGCCCTATCAGGAGGAAGATTTCAATTCCTAGATGATGTTGTGCAAGAATTAGTTCAAGTAACATACGCTTGAAGAATATTTTGAAGCATTGTGAATCTGATTGGGATTGTGCTTTCAATAAATCCTTTTTTTTGTTTCATCCTAAACTTTCCATTTCTACCTGCCCCTATATATCTGCAGCACTTTGCCATCCTCCTGAAGTACGTCATCCATATTGCCATCCCTGACATTCCTACATGGGTCCGAGAGGAGATGGCTAAACTGGATTACCAGCGCAGGGAGGCCTTTAAGGTAAATAATGTGACAGCAAGGGAGAAAGACACTTTTATTTGTCAGGGAGAAGTTTTAAGAGATGGATGAAGTTCAATGATTATTCAGGCGGTTTGAACAAGCCCTCAAAAGGCAACCTCATTATGTGCAGAATTCTGTATTGTAAGAAAAATCTATAGTGGTAGCTATCAGAGGAGCCAAACTTTCTGCTGCAAACAAGCTGTACTGCGACACTGCAGCTTTCTTATTGGAACGAAATTGCTTATTTTACTCTTCTGGTGATATTTAAGTGATGATACTTTTGAGAAAGACAATAGCTAGAACATAGAAAACGTCTGGGCTGTTGTAGTGGCCCTTGCAGTAGTAATGCGGGATTCTTGGCAAGGGATTTGTTCAATCTGTAGCACTGCAGTATTGTAATGGTTAGCTGGGTTGCTGATTCTAGTAAACACATTTTGGGAATGTTTCTCTTCCTCTGCAGAAGCACGAGCGGCAGGCGCAGCAACATTACCAGCAGCTGCAGAGGAGGAAGAGGGAGGAGGAGGACAGGCAGAGGCAGGCTGAGCATATGGCCCGCAGGGAAAGGGAGCGGGACGAAAGCAAGGGTGACTCCTCTGGGGATCACCACCACGACAAAAGTCACAGCAGCAAATCACGACCTGGGGGTGGAGGAGGAGGGGGCAGCGGGTCGGACAAACCCAAGCGACCCAGCTCTCTGTTGGCCAACAATAATGTGATGAAGCTGAAACAGATCATCCCGCTGCAGGGTAAGTTCTCCTCGAGTGGCGCCCGCTCCCCTCAGTCTCCAACCGGAAATGAGCCCAAGCTGCCCGGGTTCCTGAGCTTCAAATTCCTCAAGTCACCTGAGAATAAGAAGGAAGTTGCTGCGGCTTCTGCGGCTGCCACCACAGCTGCTAACGCCACAGCTACAGCATCATCATCATCATCTTCATCATCAGGTAGCAGCTCTCAGGAGCGTTCTCAGTCACCCAGCAAAGCCTTCAACCCAGGGAAACTGTTTAACTTTGGGAAATCTGATGGCGGTACGTGTGTGAACGGGGCAGCGCTGCCCAGACCCGGGGAAGGATCATCATCACAGATGTCAGACAGACAACCATCCAGGTCTGACTTAAACGGTGTTCCAGACGAGATCCCCTCGCCTGGAGGGGAAGGGTCAGAGAACGGACATGCAACAGACTCGGACCCGGCCGGCTCTAAAATCTAGTAGCTCCATAGAGAACAAACTTGCCGTTGGTTACATCTCAACAGAAGAAGTGATGTGTTTACTGTGAGGAGAGGCCTGACCTATCCTCTGTGCTAACACGGGCTTTGTGTAGAAGTACCTGAAGCAGAGAGAGGAGAAGATGAAACTGATGAGAGGTGACTGTTGTTTTGGTTAGCTTTTTTTGCTGGGAGACAAAAAAAACAGGCTCTATAAGAAAGACGTAAGCCCTCTTATCGTGACCGAATAAACACATACGCACACACACATCCTTCCTTGTCTGCAATACATAAAGAAATGCATGAGCTGCGTTTCTAATATTTTTAAGCCTTTAAAGCAGACAGCTGTGTTTCTTGATTTCTTCTAGTCATAAATTGTAAGCATCTCGTTGGCCTCCCACCAGGACTATAACAGTCTGTTGTGGAGGAAAAAGATTAAAAAGCTTAAACAGTAGTATGAAAGGATCACAGATTGTACATCAAATAACTTTGGAGGATGTTTTTAGCCATCATAACAAGTGATCATTAGATATTTTATAATTTTTAACTGTGAGGAATACTTGGGCCCTTCACTTATATATTGAAGTGGAAAAAATGGAAAAGCAATATCATTCAGTTTGAATTATTCTCATCAATCATCACACAAACCCTCCCTTAATAGGCATCACTGATGTATCACCAGCTTTATTTTCAAAGCATAGGTGATGTCTGAGCTTTGAACACTTCTTCCCATCCTGTGTAAGTAGCAGATTTGCTCGCAAAGGAAGTAAAAAGCTTAGTAAGTTGAGCTGTCATGAACCAGTATTTTTCCCAAAAGAGTAAGTGGAAGACAAAAAAAATACGAAAATAAATAAATAAGTAGAAGTTGATGAAGGTGATTTTGAAGAAAATTGTGCATGGAAGGCTGCTGTCCTCCATCCAAGCCTGTAGAGCGCCTTGTAAACACAGATGGTGCTTCATTTCACAAACTCTCACCAGACTTGGCAAATGAACGTAGAGTTAAAGAAGTAACATTTGCACTAAACCCTTACGCCCTGCATAGAAACCGATCCTATGTCGCTCTGCAGGAGAGACGACCGACACCAGCCTGCCTCATAGCATTATGCAAAAGCTGGGTTGTTTCAAATCACACAGAACATGCTATCTACTCCCCTGCCCCTGCTCTCAGCAAATATGGCATTCCCTAAATATTGAGATGTTTTTAGTTTCTTGTCATTTTACAGTAGTTGCTCTTACCTATGTTCAGCTCCAGATCTTTTGTATACGCACCATTTGCTGCATTGCTTTATCACAGTGCTGATGATGGGAATATACTTTTTTTAACCAAAGCGGTATTTTTTGGATTATACTATTAATCCAAGATGTATGTGTACTGTATGTTCTGTTAATCATGTACATCACAACACTGTCTATGGTATGCATTACGCAACTCTTAACAATCAAACCCACCATCAAACATTAACAGGTATTTCATTTCTGCAGGTTTTCCAGAAGGTGGCGCCAGAGTATATTCGCATAGAAAAATGTGTTTTTGAACAGCTTGTTCTCAATCGGTATTGACCCATCACATCAGTGTCTGGTCATCAGTGTACAGCAGGGACAGAAACAGTAGGGCGTCGGGCTGCAGTGTAAGAACACCTTTAAAGTAACATTTATTTTGGTGACATTAGATAAGGCCATCACACTGTAGGTTGAGAGACAGAAACATTAACTATGCATTTCCATCACCTTTGGCAAGGATTTTGGCAATAACACTGAGTTGTTGGAGACTCACATGTATTACTCTACTGTAAGTCTACACTAACTCGACCACTCGCAGCACACATCATACTGCATTACTCTACCACTCTATGCATCTTTTCTTTGTGTCCCTTCAATTTCCGTTGTCAGCTCTCTCAGCTCCCACCTGTCTCATATTTAATGTGAGGAATCCCCCGACTCACAATTAATATAATAACCGTTATCTCATCCATCTACCGCTTTGTGTTTCCAGAATCTGTCTAGTTGAAGAGTGATGATGACATTGAACTTCAAGCTGCTTTTTAAATTTTGTTGCTGCTTTCATGTGACTGTAACAACTTCACAATAAGTAGAGTCCAGTCCCATGCCTAAAGAAAATACAAAAATGTACTTCCGCTGACAGGCAAAAAGATCTTACTGACATTAAATGCAATAAGGAAATAGACATGACATCAACTTGTATGGTCACGGTATCATTTTACTGTCCATCTACACTATGTTCTTTTTTATATTTGGAAAATATTGTACATTATAAATGTGAATGAGAGGTGCAAGGCTGAGAGAAATGTAATATCTTCAGTGTCTTTGTGTGTCACAGGCTGGTCATTGTTAAAAGGACCCACGATAGAGAACAGGATGGTAAGCGTAGCTGAACATCGTCTCATCAAATCCTTTATTCTTGCAGCAATTGGATTTCAGGGATGAGTGACACAATGATGCAAAAGAGTCCAGATATTAATAATTTAAAGGTTTGCATAGAAAATCAGAAGAGAGTTTCAAAGCAGAGGTGGCTAAAGCGACAAAGCTGAGACAAGAGCAACAGTTTAGGTCATACCTTCATGTATGTAGTTTCTCCTTATTCAGGGAGGACTAACACTTACACTAGGAATGGTTCGCATTAACCAACTTATCCCATCTTTCATCCTTGCACTCTTAGCAGCATCAGAAACTTATACATATTGTTAATAAGGAGGTCTTTAAATAAGTACTGGTTGAAGTAAATTAACAGATCTTGAGTATCAATGAAAGCTTCAAGAGATGGAGCAGCACCAGGCCATTGAAAAGGGACAGCAGCTCAGACAGCGGAGACTCATCAGCCGTCTGTAATTCACAATCAAAGCAACAGCAGTTCTTTAAAAGATTTGGGCTAATCTAGACAGTACTAGAAAGGACTGAATTTAGTAAATGTTCTTCTGGATTTTAAAGGTGGAAGTGAACAGTTGAGGTTCTCCCCACAGCTACATTAAAACCTGACCCGAACTTCAAGAGTTTAAGAGAAGACATCTTCATGGAAGCCTCACTTACTGAACATCCTTTGCTCTTCCAATGTACCGCTGTACAAAAAAAAAAAAAAAAAAAAAGATCTTTTAAAGAGAAATACTGGGAAAATGGGATTATTTATTTATTTTAATTTATTTTGTCATATTTTTGTAAGACCTGAATAATAGTTAATAAAACTATTTCAAATGCATTTCATGTGTTGTGACCAACTTGACTGGACATTTCTTTCTCACTCTCAAATGCGGATTTCAACACTGAATATAAGGATCTCCTTAAAACAAGGATGTGAAATGATCTATTAGAAGAACCACATGACAAAACCCCAGTTTCAATCCAGTTTTATTTCAGCAAAGCTAAAAAGAACATGTCTGATCTAACACACATGGGGTGGGGCAAGGCTTAGGGTGATGTTAAACAGTCTATCTGAGCAGAAGCATAATGTGGTTTTACACTTCAGAAACAAACAGCATTTACATTGCAAGTAGGAAGATGACTGACCACAATGTCAACCCACATTGCAGCATCAACTGAAAAAGGGACAGGAAGAACAGGAGGCTTTGATGTGACTCTGCTGGGCAGTGATAATATTAAAAATCAAGCTTTATTCAGTGTTGTACAGTATATGACACCAATACAAACTGAAGCTCGGGAACAAGGCAGGATGGCGACTGCACTTTGCAGTGCATGCGTTTTGTGCATTCTATGGCTGAAAATATAACACCCCTTTAGACCCCCGTGTTCATCTAAGCCAGCTCTCAGACAAAAACCATCCAGAGCTGTCACAAAGACAGGACGAACTGCACATCTAACTCGGACCCCGAGCTGTGGGAGCTATAGGGTCCGAACCACGATGACAGGTTGTAAGGCCTCTGGGCTAATACCTTCCACAACCCCAACACCCCTCAAGTTTTATTACTGGTCCAGAAATATAATACCCAGCCGTGAAAACATCAACATGCAAGGGAAGGTAACTCCCACTGGGCATCGAGGCTCTTTTACTTTCCTATTTCATTTTCTATCGTATCCATGGGCATGTATTATTTTACAAAAAAAAAAAAAAAAGGCAGACACAAAGATACTCCATTTGATAAACTAATTCTGGTACTGGAAAATTATTTACACACATCATAATGTATTCTTTTTTCCCTTTTCCAGATATTATTTTACATAGTTTTCGCACTTTTTGCGCAACTGAAATTCCAATGTTACAAATCCATATTTGAGCTCAACTTTTTCCTTCTCTTTCTTTTACATCCTTTGATGAAAGAACTGCTCAAACTCACAGACAATCCCATGGTTACTAGCCTCAATTAGCCAGAAGGTGGTGCTAGATGTAAAACATTTCTCAGAAACACCAACATGACATTTATCCTACGAGCACAAGTCCCAGACTAGAATGAAGATATGCATATTCACAATAAACACACATCTACGGGGGATTCTGGAAGAGTTGCTTCTACTTTGTGCTGTTCTGATCACAGTGCAGTCTTGGTTTTGTTGAATCAAACAGTGTGAAGAAATGTCGAATTGCCCCCATGTGTATGCAGAGCGGGCAGTGAAACCGAGAGTGTGGGCACTGTGGCTGGCAGGAAGCTCATTGCCATACATAAACAATAATAGTTAGAATAAAATAAAAACAGTAACAAAAAGTTATCTTTGAACAACTTAGAACAGACTCTCCAGGTGACAGATGGCTACAAGTCATGTGCCAGTAATGAGACTGGTTTTAAGGATAGTGTCTGACTTCTGGGAAGTCCCTCTCTGATCTTAAAATCTACTCAGACATCTGTTCAATCACATCCCACATACAGTACAATACACACTCACAGCTCAGCATGCATACAAACATATATACATGTACTACTACACAGGTAATAGCCAGCAAGGATTAAAAAAAACAAAACATCAGTATGAAGTTCCCTCCCTAACAGCAGCACCGTTCTGTCAGTGACCAACAGTGACTTTTAGATCCTTTCTGGTTACGTTATTTTCCCTCACACAATCTTTACACTATAATTGGCTGCTCTGTTGACTTGAATTTCGCCGATTATTTTTGAGTGACTTTTAATTTAATACCAGAAAAGGCATCCTGTCATAGTGCAGAATGGCCAGAAATATTTATACTGGTGGGTTTATCCTTTGTTTTTGTTAGTTTTTACTGGCTATACTCTGTATACGCAAACACACACACACACACACTCTCTCTCATGCACACACACACACACACACACACACACACACACTCACACACTTATGAGTCCTCGTTCATCTCTTGGCTATCTGTCCTGGCAATCTTCCTTGGGGGTGCCGGACTGTCACCCTCACCGAGCTCCTGTTCCCTTTTCTTTGCTGCATTCTGTGAGACACAAATGATAACACAGCAGTCGGTTAAATCACACAGTGTTTAATAATAATCCAACTACCAAAGACCAAAGATTAATCAATAAGAAGCCAGATTAATCTAATTATCTCTAAAGGAATGCACATGCTCACCTTTTTGTCCCACTGCTGATGGAGGTAACGCAGGAGGATGTTGGTTTTCTCTGTTACAATAACTGTAGAACAAACACAGTCAGTGCATTACTGGAAATATATGTTGAACACTGATTCATTTAGAGCACATTCTCTACAAAACTATGCATGTAGTGCTACTGTACAAAAGCTACTGTACAAAACTACTGTACAAAAGCTTCTGTTAATACAACCTTACTTCTAATTTATGGTTTTAAGTATATTTCCCACTATTTTGATATGAGTTTAGTACTTACTCTGTTCAGAGGGGTAATCTCGTGTTGGAAGGTACACAGAGGGCCTCCGATTCTGTAAAACATGACAGGAAAGGTTACAAATAACAGATTTCCCTTCTCTTTAAACATTTCTGTGTGTAATTGTGAATGAGCAACTATTTTAGACAATTGTCAGGCATTTTGTCCACAGAAAAAAATATTCTTTAGGATTAAAAATGACAGTCTGAGGATATAAGTATTTTCAGAGGCTACTCACAGATGCTTTACAAACAGAGTCTGCATGGAATCTGCTAAAGTTGCTCTTATTGTAGACGGGAAGTCCTTTCAAGAAATCAGCCTGTGGGAAGAAGGGGAGGTGATGAATAAAGTCCGCAGCGCTAGTTTCTTTCATTTTTACATTTAATCTGACCATAAAAACTGCAAACCCCGAGTCATCCGTCTACCTGCTCTACACAAACATCCTCCTACTTTAGAAGACATGTGGTTTCACCTGTGGCATGTTATAACAGCAGTCCAAATCATCGGTTGGCATCAGAATCAAGAGTTTTCCCAACACAGATCACGTTAGATAACAACAAAGTTGAGGACTCCATGCAAATGACTATAGACACAGCATGTCAGCAACGGAGTCAGTGCTGGGCGTTCCCTCTTCTAGCAACCCATGCACGCTGACGGGCCTGCTGGTCTCCCAGTCACGTCCCCAGTAACCCCCCCATCCATCTGGAGGTGATGATATCAGATACAGTGTTCAGAAAGTGGTTTCAAATTAGCAAGTCCCAGCTAAGCAGCTCGGTGCACGACGCCGGCATGGCCTCATGAATGAATGCCAGCAGGAGAAGCAGGTGTGGTTAGCAGCTATCTGTTACCCACAGTCAGCTAGCTCGGGATTACCATATGCCCTCGACGTACTGTGGGATCAAGCTAACGTTACAAGCCCGGTGTGTGTGGACTACATACCTTCTCCATGATGGTGGCAGAAATGTCCAACGTCGCAACGCCGACTTGTGCACTTGGCTTGGTGTCTGTTGTGCTGGTCGTGATGGCAGGCAATGTGTTTAGGTTAGCTGCGCTAGCTTACAGGCTAGTTAACCGAAACAGCTGTCTTATCGGGCCCTCTAGGCAAAGAATACAAGGATCCTCACACACGAGTAGCTGTTTCCATTCTAGACACCAGTGTCCGTGAGAAAAATGATACACACAGAGAGAAAGTAACCCAGTATGTCATTGCATGAGTTAGCAAAGCTAGTTGCACAGGACTTCTTCAGCTAGCATGAAGGCTGGATGGTACCGATGCTACACTGACCACGCCCCGAAAGCGCCGATTGGTCGAGCCTTGCTCCCACGTGGTAGTAGCTTGACCCGACAGCCAATCATTACAGACAACACATCATCATAAACATTGACTGGAAATCTTGCTCTCCCACATTACATTACAGTCATTTGATGACCTCATTATAAAGAAATAATAAACATTACCAGCTACTGACCTAACAAAGCATTCAGTTTGCCTAAATACATCCTTGATTTGAGTACATGTATATCCGGTAGCCCTATGATCTTTATCTTTAAATAGTGAAATCCATGAGAAAGTTAACATGGCGCCTGTATTACACTGTTAATTTTATAGTTTGACAACACACTGTTTTTAAACATAAAAATATCATCAATGCCAATGTTAATCCAAGCACACTGTATAGACTGTATATACTGTCAAATACTACCATGTATATAAGGCAAAAATGATGTCAAATTCCATGTACACATACATGGCCAATAGCCGATTCTGTTTCTTTTATTAAGTTCAGACATGTAAGTTTATGAGTCATTTCAATTATGCAAAATACAGCTGAATGAACTATAATTTCTCTCAGGACCAGGATATAAAACAAAGGCTATAACAACGTAAGGCAAAACATAATGAAAAGCATTTTTGTCTATTCTTTCAAAACTGGAGTAAGATACAAATTGGCGTATCTCTGTTAGAATAACAATCAATAATTACACATCATCTGGCGAGTTCACCCAATTAAGAGATGTTTTAACTGTGAATTGGTGCCAGACATCTTGTTAGGGAGTCACCTAAATCTATATAATTGAATTGTCAAGGAGTCAAAAGCTTGATATTACTTGAACCAAGAGATCTACTGATATTCAAAATGTATATTAGTAGAATCGGTTTAAAACAAAAAGACATTGAGAGGCATTGTTGCAGTTTAAAGCTTTGGGTTTTACTTCAACTTGGTTGCTGACCTTTTAATAAGCATGAATCTACTCTTTGTTTTATTAAACCCCAGATAGGTTCTCTTTTCAGCTATTTCACTCTATATGATACTAAAATATTATCAATATCAACATATCCTGTGTAATGACCATCTCTGTATAAAAAGATACACTTGAATTAACCTTAATTTATTACAGCTGGAGGGAGAGTTATTATAACTATCTCAGTGGGTTTGCTATGCCTTGATTTCTGTGGTCTTCCTCACACCTCACAGGCACCTGCAACTGGACTCCTTACAAATAGTTACCTAGCAACAACAGCCATGGCAACTACCACAGCACCAGTTCATTATGATGATGCTGCTGAATGGGATGCTGATAAGATGGATTCACTATTGTGGTATATATATATTTCAATGGTAACTTAAGGAAATTTGTGTAAGAGGTATGACAACATGTAACAAATAAAAATTCAAAATAGTGAGTGACGTATTACTAGGAGAGGAAAACCAAAACTGCAACATTTGTCACAATTAGAAAAAGAACAGTCGAAGAAACTTTTCAAGCATTCAAGTAAACATTGATTTACAATATCTGTTATTTATCAAACTGCTGACTTGCTGTTCGCCACCTCAAGTAACAGTTATGATGGCTATAGGTGTGCAACAAACAATGTGGATTTATTTGCATGAAAGTTTCAGAAAAAAAGTGCCAAATCATAAAAATAAAAAAGTACACAATAATATGAATATGATTAATAACATCACAATAATGGCTCTATATAGAAAGATGGTCTTTTGTATATGGCTTTTTGATTACGTATTTTAAAAACCAATTAATTTAAAACTCAATGAGGCTATTCGCTGGTTATTAAACTTTGATTTACTTTTTATTCTAAAAAAAAAAGTTTTTTATGTTTCAAAAAAATCCATTGGTTGTCTCGCGTCACAGAGCAGCAGGGGGCAGCTCTTCACATCCTCAAACTGAACCAGGGTGTTTTACCCTGATGGATTAAAAAAAACTTCCTGCCATCAGACCGGCGCGTCTCCGGCGCGTCTCCATGGGCCGTCACAAACATTCCTCCATGGATGTGGGGGGCCACACAGAGAGAGATCTGCTGTCAGTGGGCTAATGCTGGCCGCCATGTGGAGGCTACCTACAGGACAACAGAATCCACATAAATTAGATTATTGGATTGACTGCGACAGATTATAGCTCGCCTTCTTCCTCGATGCCTCATAAGAAAACCACATTAATCTGATCATATTTCACGCGGAGTTGTTGGAAATATACAGGTAAGCATTTTTTATTTCATAGCACCTGTTTTTGCTTGTCTGTGTTGTTTTATTTTGTTATAATATACTGTAGTTTACTGTCAAAAGGTCGTAAAAACTGTCAAAAGGTCATACAAATGCGAAATTCAGTTGACTTTGTTTATAGAGTAGACTAAAAGGGAAAACATTCTAGCACTTGCCTCATTTTCTGCATCAGACGGCAGTGAATGGCTTTTTAACTCGCTTTATTGTTATCAGTGAATGGATGTGAACCACTAGCTTCACCAGGTCAACACGTTTTATTCTACCAAAATCAGCAGCAAAGCTTATTTAGTATGCAATGGAGCCCTCACGTTGTTTCCTGTGTGAACAGTTGTTTTGCTTTTTTACTCGTATTGGTATCTAATTATCATATTAATCCACTTCACGTTTTTGCTTAATGGCCAGGTAGATAGTCCGATTTGAATATACACAAATGACTCAAAATCTGTTATTTTTGAAAAAAAAAATCCTCTTTACTGAACATTGTTAATATATTTACAGTTATGTTTGGAGCATTTTTCTAAATACAAAGCAGCATTCAGATATTAATGGTATATTTGTTTTACGGGCAATACACAATACTATAATGCAGTTCTTTCATGCTGAAACTACCTTGCCAAAGTCCATAAGAAAGATATATTTCAAAGGTAAACAGCGATATTTACTGATTCAATTGTGGCAAACAACAGCAAACAAGTGCAATACCAACGATCAGGATTCAATGTTCGGTAACACATTATTTAGATAGCCAGTGAACCTACTGTAGTTGTTTTTAATCTCCATGACAGCGTCTACTCTTTTCTGGGCATCAGTCCCCACTGTGATTGTGTCTGACCTGCGTGAATCCTTATATAACAGCCGTTTGCAGTCACTGTCAACAGAAGCCATACAGTTGTAACCATAAGATTAACCAAACTAACTGCAGCGTTTCAGCACAATGTCTAAACGAAAATCATCAAGCACAAGGAAGCAGACTCTCACAATAATGAGACACATTAGTGGGATATTATTGAAGAGAACAGTGTTTTTGCTACATAACATTCAGTTAGGGCAGCGGTATTGTGACTGTGAGGTGGACAGTTCAATCCTTGGACAAGCTTGATAATTGGTGTGTAAAAATGACATTGTAGCCCTTGTCTTTCCCTCATTACAGTCTCTCATTATTTGCACTTTAATAAAGCCGTTTACACCTGACATGCTCCAAAAAGTGGTAGTACTGGGCAGGTATTCCCAGGTCTGATTTTGCTTGAAAAAGGGGTCTAATTACTGCCATCACAGATTTATTTAAAGATTGTGTATTCTACCAAACTGCATCTATTAAGATATGCAATACATGTTAGAGTTGAATCAACAAGCATCACTTGCATCACCATGCAGGCTATTCTCACAGCATCAATTAAGAGAAAGATTGGACCACTGATGTTTCCCTGCAATCCCTTTTTATGCTGGTGTCAGTCCTGGGTTTTCCTTATGAAATTATCCATGCTCTACCCATTGAATAATATGTTTTGACTAGGTTACGGTGACTGCAATGAAAAAGAGGCTAGGAAATGCATCGAAGAAAATGATATTACCACACGACAACACCTCTATATATTGTTTCTAAACATAAAGCAGCAGTCTATTTTAAAGTTGATTTTATAATCTGAGTTGTACGAGTGGAACAATTTAAAAGGTGGGCATTGTGGATAAATGGGAGTATTTTAATGTTTGTAAGGGTAAAAAAGGACTGTAAAAGATACGTCTATTCTAGTGTCAATGCTGAATGGACACTAAGAAACAGAACAGAGGTTGCAGAACAGAAAAAAAGGTCACAACTTGTGTCTGGATAATGGATGCCTTTTGTTGTAAGAATAATATTAGAGGTAAACTTGTCACCCATAGTGATATCAAAATGGCCTGCTCAGTCAGTTTGCACAGAGTACTGTACAACACTGCTGTTGGATGAAAAGGATCTGCAAGTGTAAGCAGAAAAGCTATAAGAATCATCAGCAAAGCAGGAATGCTGTATAACGTGTCCATAATCCCCAGATGAAAGTAGCTGATGGGTTTGCAAGTGCAGAAAAAAAGATGCAACAAATCACGCAGAAGGTAAAACTGTTGTCGCAAAGTGTAACTGTTTTCATCGAGAGAGGAGCTAGACAGATTGTGTTGTGTGGACTTAGACAGAGAGTATAATCCCCTCTAGCAGGGAGGGGAGCGACAGGAAGGTAGGATAATGACACCAGCAGAGAGACTTGCAGACCCTGCTCGGCTGCTGTGCCGTTGCCATGGTTGATAATCAACTGACAACCTAACACATACTGTATACTGTACCTGAAGTGTGTATAAGTATGTATTATACAGAGTCTCATCCATTCTTCGGGCATTTACCTTTCTGATGGTTCACGTTTTTTCAAAATTAGCAGCTTGGAGTTCATCAAGGAGCGATTTGTTATTGTAGGTGGGTGTAATAAGTAAATATGAAATCCTTATCTTCAACTTGAGCCTACTATTTTACAAAATCATCATAACATGTGAAGACTGCCATGACTTAGATCAATTTAATGTGTGTGTTCTCTATATGAGCCTAATTTTAAACATTTAAGTAATCTAACTCTCGTTTATTTTCTAGTATGATTTACTTATTGGGCCATATTACCAAAAAGTACCATTCATTTCGTTTGGTTGTTTCGTGGTTTTGACAGTATGGTAGTATGTGCCACTGCAGAATGATCACATGGCAGACAGCTTTAACTCAAGGAGCTATTACTGGTCCCGTCTATTTATACCCCCAAAGTCTGCGCTGAGGGAAGATGCTGCTCAGTTACGTCTGACAGAGAGTCGCAGTGGTGTGAGTTGTAATTAGATGCAAGATTGTAAACTCAAAATAACTTGTTTTCCTCGTTGAACACACACATACACACATTTTGATCTATTGCTTATGTGTTTTTTAACTCCACCTTTGTCTAATTATTTAATGGTATACAGAGTGTGTTTGTTTAACATTTTACTGTTCACAAAGCAATTATTCTTCGATTGATAGGTTTCACTTAAAGATATTTTACCAGTTTTTACTCACCATATAGTTTGAATAGTTTTAAGTTAAATGGAGTACCTGCTTGTAAACATGGATCATTTAATAATTCATGTGCTTTTGGCTTTCTGTGACATTTCTGTTTTGTTTATGTGTGTTGATTAATGTGTGTTTTTACATGAATGTATTCCCGACAGACTGGCAGCCATGTTGACACGCTTTATGGAGGGTCTTCTTTGCTGCCTCCCCTCGAAGTCGGCTAATGTTGTGGTTCCTGTAGAAACCTCAGAATCCACGGATGGCTATGAGTTTGTGGAGGTGAAACCAGGCCGTGTCCTGCGCGTTCGACATATCATCCCTGACCGGCCGGTGGTGGAGGAGCCCACTGGACCCGGTGGGACTGTCAGCTGCAAACGAAAGATCACAGTATATCGTAATGGACAGCTTTTCATTGAGAACTTGGGTGACAGGGCAAGTGCAGAGCTGAAAAACTGCCAGAATGGAGAGGCAGAACCAAACAGCACTGTAGAGGTTGAACTTACAGACTGTGGTAAGTCCTCGGTGCCCGTCAGCATCCCTGAGGTCGGGGCTGAGTCTGTCAAAGCTGGAAAAGATGGGTCAGCTGAAACAGTAGCAGGAGGAGAGGCACCTGCTGCTGGGCAGACTGACCAGTCGCAGCAACCCAGGAAGCGCAGGAAGAAGCCCAAGCGCACTGTGGTGATCGACTGTGAGAGGAAGATATCGGCCTGTAAGGGGACACACGCAGACGTGGCTCTGTTCTTCATCCATGGAGTGGGAGGCTCTCTGGACATCTGGAAAAGCCAGCTTGACTTCTTTTCCAGGCTGGGCTATGAGGTGATCTCCCCGGACCTTGCAGGTCACGGAGCCAGCTCAGCACCGCAGATAGTTGCTGCATACACTTTCTATGCCCTAGCTGAGGATATGAGACTCATCTTCAAGAGATATGCACGCAAGAGGAATATTCTCATTGGACATTCTTACGGGTAAATTTAAGATCACAACATTCAGAAGACTTCAGGACTTTGCCGAAAAATTGTTAAACATCACAATTAAAGTGAGGAAGCGAAAGACACTTAACTGCATATGTATCAGTTTTGTTGAGCTTAATATTAAACCCAGACATGCAACGTTAGAACGTTTCTCATTAACATATTGTGTAATCACATCAAATGAACTGAACATTGACGTTTGAGTTTATACTTTGATAATTGCTTAATCATTTCATAAAAAACTTACTAAACACGCTACGTGTGTAGTAAGTTCCACTTGCAGCAACATTGATTATAATTTAGCAAAAGTTACAGAGTTGCTTAAGGTTTTGGACAGTTGGTTAAATGAAATAAGGAATTTGGAGAAGTTGCTTTGGGCTCTGGAAGATAGTGATGTGTATTTTCCACTATGTTCCGACATTATACACAGTAGACTGAAGAATATGTGATAAGTAATGGACACTGTCACTTACTACATCACTCACTGTTTATTTTACTGTTACAGCCAATTAACATTATAATGTTACAGAGCTTTAATTTCTTTTTTAGTATTTGCTTCATATTCTCCAAATACTCACATCCAAAAACACTTTCCAGATATGCACAATCAAACTAAAAGGCCACTACCACAAAATGAAAAGAATGGTTACCTTGATTCTTCTATCCTGTCTTGTAACCGGTCGTCTGCTTTGCTCTCCTAGTGTGTCGTTCTGTACCTTCCTGGCCCACGAGTACCCGGAGCAGATCCACAAGATGGTGATGATCAACGGAGGTGGTCCCACAGCTCTGGAGCCCAGCCTCTGCTCCATCTTCAACCTGCCCACCTGTGTGCTTCACTGCCTCTCGCCACTGCTAGCCTGGAGCTTTCTCAAGTACGACACACAGCAACGCAACAGTAACAGCAACAATTCTACCTGCCAAAACAATTACTATGCATAAACATATAATCGCTCTCCTATGCTATTTTACGTGCAACATCTGTAGCCAAAGCTTGTATAACTGATTGTTATAAGGTATTATGAAATACAATTTAATGTAGGTTAAAGCTGCAGCAAGTAGCTCAAATTGATGAACATTTATTCAGAGTTAATGAAAATTAATTATCACATTTGGACGAATAAAATAAACAAAAACAATGAGCATCATAAACATTCTCTATTGTACTCATGTCAAGGTAAAATATGATATGCTCACCTAATGAGCCGAGGTCCAACGCTGACCGCGTCTCTTCCTGTCCATCAGACCAAAGATCTAATTTATAATCACCAAAACTAACCTAGCAGCTGTTATCAAATGAACAACAACTGTTCCAAATGAGATACCCAAACATTAATGTTTCTGGCTACAGTCAGATGCGATAATTATGCAAATTTTACCTTAATGTGGCACTGTGTTGAGTTCATTTCACCCATAGTTTAATGTCGTCAGAATCCTGTTTTTTGTCGTTTAAGCCATTTGTAATTCAGGTAAATCTCCTCTGCTCTGCCCCCGACAGGGCTGGCTTCGCTCGGCAGGGTGCCAAGGAGAAGCAGCTGCTGAAAGAAAACAATGCCTTCAACGTGTCTTCCTTTGTGCTGCGCGCCATGATGAGTGGGCAGTACTGGCCTGAGGGGGATGAGGTTTACCATGCTGAACTCACAGTGCCCATCCTGCTGGTCCATGGCATGCATGACAAGTTTGTCCCCATTGAAGAAGACCAGCGCATGGCGGAGGTGAGTGCTCCTCTTCAACCCCCAAAGCCCAAGATTCAAACTGCAGGGATACTGATGCTACTCAAGACACTGCTGTCATATTTTAAGCTCTTTTGTCCAGATCACAATAATTAAAATTGGAGCTAAAATATTTAATTCTTTGATGGCTTAGCCCTTAAAGCACCATTTATTTAACATTTCCTCTGTTTGATTTTCTAAACTACACAATATCTACCATATTGTGTTTTCATACCATAAGAAAACTAATGGAAAAAGACTCTCTGGAAGGAAGGAAAGTCAATTTAAAAAATCACTGGCTATAACTCATATTTTCATATCAACAATGGATCACATGAAAACTGAGCTAAAAGTAGAGCAATTTGATCCAAATCCTCTTTTTCTGCTGGATTTGGAAACAGTTCAATGTTTGCTAACTAAGTTGCCATAGAACAACTTAGATGGAGATACTGTATGTTCCTGTTGTGTTAACAGCTGGTTTCTGCAGCCACCAAGTGGCCAAATAAATCTAGAGCACAATTTTTTACACCTGGCGGTTTGTTGCCTGCCTAAATCTCTAAAGTATCCCCCAAAAAAGGTTTAAGGTGTGCTTTGGACATCAATAGTCAACAGTCTAAAGTAAAGTATACACTGTAAAGTACAATATTGTTTTGTTAATGGGATAGACATTGCAACCATCTACAACTCCCTGAGCTTCAGGGACTAGAATAACTCACTGAAAAAAGACAGAAAACTAAATTAGAAGAACTAATTATTCCCTTCAGTGAACTCAACAATGCTGTATATTGTAAAAAAAATTATACTATTTTAATTGCTGAATTTTGCTTTAAACTGTCTGTCAGATCCTCCTAATGGCCTTCCTGAAGGTCCTGGAGGACGGCAGTCACATGGTCATGATGGAGTGTCCTGAGGCTGTCAACACACTCCTGCATGAGTTCATCCTGTGGGAGCCGACCACCCCTCCACCGCCGAAGAAAGAGTCCAAAACACGTCCAGAAACTGCCAAAGCCCAATCGGACAACACCAAGGCTACATCTGACCCTTCCCAGGTCCGACCTGCAACCGCAAGGCAGACCTCATCAAATGGCGGCACAGAGGAGAAGCGAGACAGCAAGGCCTGAAGATTAAAGCTGAATCTTCCAACGGGTGTTACTCCATATAATGGCTGGCCATGCTCTTTGCGGGTCCTGATAATCTGAGCTGGTTTCAGCTGGTGAACCTGATGCCAAAAGAGCCAGTTTATCTGAAATTGTCCAGCTGAATGTTGGACAAGTGAGGATGTGACACAATGCAGGGAATTAAAGTTAGGGATCCAGTTATGTCAGCTGCGGAGCTAAAGGACAGAGGAAAAAGGAACTTCAATAATGGATGCTGGAGGTCCATTCCTCAGCTGACAGCTTCCTGTCCTCGACATACATCAGGGTGGATGGAGCTGTGCCTTGAAGTGGAGGGTGGTGATGATGCCAGGGTAGATAGACACAGAGGCAGTAGCCTAACATATTGTCATGAGGGCGAGGGTGGAAATTAACAGCTGTCAAGCGGCAAAAGTGATACAATTTGACTTTTTTGGACAAATCAAAAAGTGTCCCTTGCCACACTGACAGCTACATTTTAGAAAGGATTAACACTTGATGGCCTGGTCTGACTAAATAAAGCTAAATTAATGATATGTATGAAACATGCTCCTGGTTGACTACCTGTTACGCTGCCCTACGTAATGCAACGCTGCAG
This sequence comes from Anoplopoma fimbria, assembly GCF_027596085.1. Taxonomy (NCBI): domain Eukaryota; kingdom Metazoa; phylum Chordata; class Actinopteri; order Perciformes; family Anoplopomatidae; genus Anoplopoma; species Anoplopoma fimbria. The sequence goes on from NC_072456.1 coordinate 12,861,292, forward strand.
TAAAGCCAAAAACCTTATGGAAACAAGTAAGCCTACTTGATGTTTAATATCAAATCGTGACATGTTGAGCTGTGAAATGTGTGTGTGCATGTGTGTGTGTAGCTCAATTATTCCATCACATATAATGATAGATTTGTAATCTAACTTTTTGTAGAGGTGAGAGTTTTACATGTACAAAGAGTGTTTTATGCTTCATACAAAATAGCACTGAAAACAAAAATGGGAAGGCCTTTCTCATTCAAACATGTACATTTAGTATTTTGGCAATTGTTTTGTTCTTCGGCACCTCTAAGAGGTGAACCAGAACATTATTTTGGCACAGTCCAATAGAAGGTCACAGGATTAGAAGTAGCCTTACCTACTACTCACACTAGTTTTGTGATTTATCCGCCTCTGGTTCTGTTCTGTGTGACTACATTTTGACTTGTGAAACTGAACAAGTGAAGAATGATAAAGAAAGGAGTTAAAGTAAATTTGCTGCTTCCAAGAATTCAAAATATGTTTGTTCAGTCAAGTGTTTCCTGCTTAATGTAGCAACAGTTGAGGCTCAGCAATGAAATATAACATTATAGGGACAGAAGATTTAGCACAAATCTCTTGTGCATGATAAGTATTGGGATTCATCAGGGAAGTGAGACAGCAGGGTTCAACAGACAACAGAAATACACCCAAAACTGTAGCAGTTTGTTCAAAATATTTAACTATGTAGCCATGTGCTGTTACTGTAGCATCTTTGATAATTAAAATCCACCACAATAATAAGTGACCCAAAGTTTCTGACATCCTTATCAACGTCCATGTGGTAAAAGATTGGTTCCTCTATTTCCTGCAAAAACAACAGTGTGTAGGCAGTTGTTTGATATATTATACTAATATATTATACATACTGTAGCGGCCCGTCAATGCTAGAAGATTTGAATTAATTAATTTATTGTTAGAGATATATATTCAGCATATATTTCTCCCCAAAACTATGCTATTCTACAATGTCATCTTTTTTTTACTTGGAGAAATAAAGTTACCCTCTATAAAAGCATTATATTAGTGCAGATGTTTTTGTTTAAACTATTGTTGAGTCTGATGTATGCACAGTACATTGAACTCCACAGGGCAGACAGCTATGAAATTCTCTGTGACTGTTTCGTGACCACTGCAATAACATGTGTATGTCTAAAGATTAGCCGAAATGTTCTCAGTGCTGTGATAGTTGTGGTATTTATAATGTTACCAAACTTCTGAGCTTCTAACAAAGAGTCAGAAGTTTGATTTTAAATAAGTATGAATGAAGTGCAGATGTTCTCTCTGATTCAACAGTGTTGATGGTTTTTATACTTAGATTATTCTTTTTATACATTGTATATTTATTTATGTTGGGTATTTAGAGATTTAAAATAAATTGTAGCAGGGAATTCACTGTATCAATTGAAATGTTTTACTTATGTCAGAGAAATGTGGCGATTTTTATTGACACTCAAGCTGACACAAGATCATCATTTCCATTTGAAATATACGGATGGTTTGTTTATATGATTGTGCTGAATTTGAGGAAACTGTTCATTTTGTATCTTGTGTGTCTTAAAATTTGTAACTGATTGCCTTTGACAATGATTACACAAAAGATTTTAAATTGTATCAAGGTAAATTATTGTATGTTTTCCACACCTTTGTCCTCTGTCTTTTATATTATATTTAATAATATCTCAACTTTATTTGTATGTTTTGTGACTTTTGTGCCCTTTATGTTGTAACTTTTTTTTCTAAGTGGGTTTTACTGAGCTTTTTCAGGAACAACCAAACACCAGTTGAACCAGTCTATAAAGCAGTTGGGTGTTAAGTGCCTTGATCAAAGGCAATCCAGTGGGGAGTTCTTGGGAGCGTTATTCACTAATATTCTTGGTGTTCGAAGGTAATCAAACTGGCAACCTTCAGTCAGAAGCCCTCCTTTTTAATCTTTAGGGCACTGTCTTCACCTGTCACGTCTTTTGATGAGCACTAGCTAGCTGACAACTCCACAACTGTCATCAGATATTGATTTAAATAATGCTTAATCATGAATGGTGAACGTAAATATGTGACATTGTCTTTCCAACAGAACCAAGCCAGCGAGAGAGGAGCACTGACATCTCTCATTTGAGATCATGAAAACAGTTTTAAGAAGCTGATTTACTTGGTAAATCCAGCAAAATAATGTTAATCTCTGCAGAAAAAAATGAAACTTTATTGTTAATATGCATATAATCAACATAAATAACACTCTTTTTGTAAGTGTCTTTTAATGAAATGACCCAGTGTCACATGACACATTTTAAAACTTACTGAAATAAATGTGTGTGTGTATGTTTAACTGTAGACAATAAAATATTTTTATTTAAGGGGGAAAAATTTAGAAACTAACTCAAACTCAACATGCACTTATTTAGGTATAATTTAAACTTTCTCACCATGGCCCTTAGTTTGACGACAGCATTTCCAGTAAACATTAATCACAGAACTTATTTGCACTCTTACACTTTTCCTACTAAAAATATTTATAACTTAGAAAAATCATAATTTTGGAAATTAACAAAATATTTGATCAAATTCTTCAACAAATCTCAACAAATAACAGTGTAAAAGCTTTACAATGTGCATACATTCATACTGTAAAGTAATTAAAAGAAAGCATTCAACTAAAGCGCTTATTCCCAAAAGTAAAAGGCACAACCACCAGCCAGCCAGCCCTCTCAGACCTCCACAGTGACAGTGGCATCATTGCTGGTGTCCTCCAGTGGTGCTGTCTCAGTTTCAGGCTCCTCTTTTTTGTCTTCCTTCCCTCCATCAGCAACAAGAGGAGTGCTCTCTGCTTCCCCCTGCTGGTTGTTGCTGGTAGTGCTGGCTGGCTGCTCAACCTTCTCCCCTGCTTTGGTTTCGTTGACAATCTGGACGGAGTCGCCTGCAGAGGCCTGTACTGCTTTCACTTCCCCGTTCTGGACAGGGAAGACCCCCTCCAGGGCGTCGTACAAGAACTGGTACTGCTCCTGTAAGAGACGCAGACAGATTTTAGTATATTCATCTTGCGATATTCTATATGTTTTGTCCAAAAATGCCAGAAAATACAAAACCAACAATTAATTTATTCTTCTAACAAGTGTAGCTGATTCTTCTGAGCCATAGACCTCTACTGTCATCCAAAAACTATATAAGAAGTTAAATAAATTAACAATACATTTAACCTTTGGTAAAACCTACTACAGCATATAGGAGGTACATAAAAACTCCTCTACCTTGGCAGAACAGAATCTGTCAATTATTGAAATTATTGAGTCCCTGACCAGCCAAGTGCTATAAAACTTTACACTCTGTGCTGTTGGGAGTTAAAGCTGTGACACTGTGTGCTGACTGATATTGGGTTCCTCTTTCTTACCAGGTTGGAGAGCATGCCTTGTCTCTCCTTGCGTAGGGTTTTGGCCACCTGGAAAACATCCATCAGCTTCTCAGTCTCAGCGCTGTCCAGCAGGTTCCACAGTGCACAGAAAATCCCTGAACGGGACGAGCCATCACTGAGGAGAGGTAGCGCACGCACACACACACACACACACACACACAAAGTTTAGATCACACTTTTGCCATTATTTTCATTATTTGTTCCCATTAATCCTTTTAACTTTCCTTTTTCCTGGTCGTAGCAGGCTGCAGCATATATAGTATATAGCATGTATAGATTGCTGTTGTTAATTGCTTCTGGATATGTTGAGGATTTCAGACAAATAAAAATGACCTGAATAGACAATGTTTTGCAAAAAAAACACATATTTGATTGTTTTGTGCTAGGTTATTCCTGTTCTGTTTATACACATGATTAATCATCAATCTTCCACTTTGTTTTACGTAGCTTAGTGAAAATATATTTTTCAGGCCAGACTCAGACTATTAAATTGTCTCTTTAGAGCATCCTTAACTGTAATTATTAGAAGTTTGAGAAAGATGGGCCCAATTATACAATCATGGTCATACCTATGGATTATTTATTTCTCAAGTCTTGTATTTCAACTGGAGAAAAGAAACTCCTCACAGACAAGAATCATATAAACATCTTCCAAGAATAAGGTTGCAATATAACTCTGATTAACTGCTTCTCTGATTAAACATATTTTAGTAAGATATATACCATTAATTCATAAAGTAAATTCTTGTTCATTGATTAGTGATTTGTTAAAATGTAGCAAGTCTAGTGTCCCCTGAAATGTTTGACAAATTTAAGGTGCTAAAATTAAAATCTGCTGTTATTTTTCTATAAATACCTAAGGTATGTAACTTTATAGTTTAAATTGGTATCAAATGATCTGTGACCTTTATCAAGCTCTTTAAACTGACCTCGTAGGAATCACAACTTGGATCTGCCCAGAAACTAAAGTTGGAGGGGAGGATTTGTTCTCCAAAAGAGTTTAAAGGCTTGAAATTGAGCTTTGAAAGCTACTGTTGTGGCTATATACACACTGCCCCTTTAAGATTCCAGGGGACATTTTCTGTGAGGTTGTCTTACTTGCAGTGGACCACAATGGGCAAGCTCCTCTGTGATTTGCTGCCACAGCTGTTCTTGATGTCCTTGATCATGTCCGTGAGATCTTGAGCTTTCTCCGGCAGGTCGCCGCTCGCCCACTTCAAAAACTGGAACTGTTTCACTGGCCGACTTTCTTTCCTCTGTTGACAGAAGTGTCGGGTTTAAACAGCTTGTTACAATGAAATGACAAGTCAGATCACAGGCTGATGCTGATAAATATGGGAATAGATTTAGACTTTGTTAGTAGGTTACTGTTGTATCACCTTAACGTGACGGATCAGCATGTTGCGGCTGATGAACGTTGGGGAGGTGTCTGTGCTTGCCAGTTCCACCTCATATTCCCCAAATGTTTTCTTGTCTTTGTCCCAGTAGACACAGTCAGACTCCTGTGAACAAGAAGACACATAAGAAAACAATTGTATCTCCCATACAGTATATGCACCAAGAGCATAGTGCATTCCGTATGTAAGGTAGATACAACATTATATATCATGATATGTGCATGATACTTTACCTTATCTCCCTCACTGCAGTCTGAGAGCATGACAATAGTAGATGCTTTCTTCTGGCAAACCATCGACCAGAAGTCAGCCATGGTGTCTGGCAGTGGAGTCTGTGCTGTGAGGAAGGCGCGAGGGCCCCAGTATCCCTGTGCAGGTAAGAAAACACATAACAAATAGGATGTGATTTGATTAGATTTGTCTTAAAATTCGACTGGCTGAATGCAAGATTCATTCAGAGTTAATGAGATAACACCTGCTACAACAGGAAAGATGGAAACAGGGACACAGTTTGTCTTGCTGCATTGAAACAAAATACTACTTATTTTTGTTTTGGCATCCAGGTTAATGTCGGCGGTACAGTATGCAGAATCAGGTTAGTTAATAAGCTGAAAGGGCCAGTAAAATAACATACATCTATGTGGGATGCATTGATGTATTTAGTGGACTCCTCATTCTCCTCATCTGATGACTCTTCTTCATCTTCCTCACTGGGGTCACTGTCATGACTGCGTCCTTCATCAAGCTTCAGCAGCACTCGGTTGTAGTCATCTGAGTGAAGTGAAATTGAAGATAATTACTCTGGTATATGATTGCATGTTCACTGTAATGCGCATAATAAACACAGTGCATATATACAGATACATCACGGTTGTTATTCCATAGTTTAAATTGTAATTTGTCCCTGTGTTGAGCTGATACTTACATGGGATGACAGATGAAGAGCGATTCTTCTTCTTGTTCTCGTCTGTGATCCCTGTGTTGATTGTCCTCCAGTTTTTATAGATGGGGAGTCTCTGAATTATTAGACAAAGATGTTTCACCAGATCGTCATTTCTTCTTATTAAATAATAAGAGGTGGGAAGGATATAGACAAAGGGTAGGACTACATTTTTACATAGCTTTTAAATGGATCATAAACATTAATGTTTTGGAATCTCATACCTCAAACTCATCCTCCATTAAGGTGGGTTCATTTCCTGAGTTTTTCTGTTTTAGCGTGCTCAGTGTGCTGTGGAGCTCAGACACAGTGATCTCAGTCTCTCCGAACTGATTGTGCTCCAGCAGCGCCTGGTGAATCAGGATGTACTGGGCCTGCAGGAGGAAAAATGTATTTAAAAACCAAAGGACAGACAGTTTGGGGATATAAGACAAACTGCTGTTGAGCTATACAATCCACATCTCAGATTTTGGCAATTTAAGTCACAGCTGAAGATCTTTTTTGTTGCTGTGCTTGAATAATGTACCTTTTTTTAAGTTGTGATGCCTCCATTGTTTTGCTGTTTTTGTGCTATATTCTCCTGTTAACCAACTTTTGAAAGGTGCTACAAACAACTAATTTTACGTACTTACTCTCTGTGCACTGTTAACTTTCTTTAGCTGCTGCCCTCTGGTGGGCGCTAGAGAGCACACAGTTTCAGTCCATCACACTCATTTAACCAGCCATGTACAGTGTGACACATATAAAATGTACATCGACAAAATAAATAACGCCAAGATCCTGAAGTGCCACCAAAATTATTATAGATTTCAAACAGTGTGCCATTACAATAAAAAAAAGGTATTGTAAATTAATTCATTAAAATATACCTGCTTTTAAATAATGCATTAATAATCTCAGAATAAAAAGGTCTGTATAGTGTAGTTATCAATCAGACCTTAATCTTGTACAAAAGTGTAAAGTACACTGTAGCAACTTCAATATATACAGTGTATGTTTGTTTGTCTACCTACACAATGGCTGTGTCTATGATTGTGTATCCTTTTCTGCTTAATTGTCTGAGCTGAGCTGTTTGTTCATGTTGCTTTACTTCCTGTACGTTTGGTCTGTGATCTGTGAGCACATACACTGAGACCTGGAGTCACATTCTTTGTGTGCGTCAACATACTCAGCCAATTAATTCATCTGTAATGAGACACACACTGTGCCTAAAATATGACCTTGATATCTCACCTCGACTTGAACCATTAGACATCTCTGTCTGCGGAGTCTAACTACGTAGCCGTAGATGTCCACTCTGCCCTCCGCCTCCAGACCCTCCATCATGGCATCGATGCCAATGTAGGTGCCTGTCCTGCCGACTCCCGCGCTACACAAGAATAACAGTGTTAATACATGATGGTACACATGTCTATCAGTGGCAAGTAAAGATGAAGTCAAGCATCAGTTTTGAAGCAAATAGACGGGAAACGGCCTGATGAGTCCCCCTAAAAACAAGTTAAATATTCTAATCTGAAGGAGTGTTAGGAGTCCAAGTTGGAATAACTTCGATATAAAAACGTACTTTACTGCCACACAGTCTGTATAGGTACAACTAAATGCAGTTTAGCATCAAACTAGATGCAAACAGTAGCACATGTTTATTAAAGACATGTACTGTATATAAAGATAAAAAAATAATAAGGTGGTGACAATAGGAAGGTATATGACTGCCATATAGACAAATTGCACAAAACACCTTACAGAATCTAAGGTACAAATGAGTGCAGCTCTGGTATGTCAGTAATGCAATAAATACTGGAAAAAATTGCACTCTGTAGTGTAGTGCCAACCAACTACTTAAAAAAAGGAAGAGATCACATCTAATGTAGCAAAAGCACAATTATGTTCTACAATTGGCAAATTCAAATTGCTAATTGAAAAAACAGAGGTTGAAGAAAAACGTGAGCTGATCTAGAACGGGAGCTTGAACTTACCTGCAGTGAACGACGATGGGGCCGCTGAAGAAATTCTTGAAAGCATTGACACGCCTTCTCAGTTTCAGGAGGAGATGTGGCTCCCCGGGGACGCCGTGGTCCGGCCAGCTCATGAACTGGATGTGGGTCACCTCCCTCTCTGAGTTCTTCTCCCTCTTCTGCAGACACACATGGTTATGCAAATATTCACAAAGCATATAAAAACACTGAACAATAAATATTCAATCAAGTGTATTAAGATAAAGATGGACAAAAATACTGGCCTCTTCCTCTACTCATACTCACATACGTACACACACAAGTTAAAAAGCAAGAACATATATTTCCATATTAAACGTTTGATGGAGACTCACATTAGTTAGGCTGAGATGGCGGATGGTGTAATCCGGACAGTGGTCCTCTGAGTTCAGCTTCACTATAAACTCCTCAAAGATCTCTGTCTCCCGGTCTGGAGACGGCCAGTACTGCGCACACTTGACCTGCAACACAAAATTGCGTTTCAGCAACACATCAGTAACACGGTTGATTGCGCACTTCAAACCAAAAGTCAAATATGCAGTTGATGCATGTTAAAAGCAGACAAGTACAAACATTCTGCAAAATGATGAGACCACAGGGTGCGCATGAGTGTGAATTTTGGGCTTGTCTACATCTTGTCTATATCTGATACAGTAGCCTATATGTGGCCGATGACATGAGTGTGTTTAAGTGAAAGACAGACTCAAGTCAGTCAGTTATGGAAATGTTTTTCTTTTTTGTGATTGCTTACACACTAAAAGTGAATGCTTAAGCATCAAAACATTAACTTTTGTAACCATGCCTTAAACAAAGGCACTAAACATACAAACACATTTTCCTTTGCACTGTAATTGCAAGTCTTGAACACACTTCTCACAAAACACGACACACTGTTATACCTGGAACTGGCAACACACACACATACACACACACACACACACACACACACACACACACACACACACACACACACACACACACACACACACACACACACACACAAAAGACTAATCGAACACTGAGCCATACAAATTAGATGAGCTTCACTGAGGTCTTTTTGTAGTGGACCAGTACAAATAGACCTTAGATAAGCTCACCTCTTTTTTGAGAACTTTTCAAACATGGAGGCAGTGGGATTGAGAGGACAAGAGGAGGTGGATGAGAGGAGGAGGATAAGAGGAGAAGGCAGGACAAACAGTTTAAACTCCTGTTCTTACCCTGTTTCCCTCTTCACAGCGTGTTACCATGACAATGATGGAGGACTGTTGCTCCCAGACCATCCTCCAGAAGTCACTCACAGTCTCCTCCTTCGGCCCTGCAGCACACACAGATTATCTCAAAAGTCTCATACAGAAACATGTGACACAATGACAGCTGCACTGGCTGAATGTTTGAAGAATATGAGAACTTTATTTTACCTTGAGCTGCAATGTACTTTTTGGATTCCTTGAACCCCTTCAGGAGGAAAACAAACGATGCTCAATAAGGTGTGTAATATCAGAAATGAGTCATGAACAATGTGTCTATTTAGCTCCGCAAAACTGTGCAGTTAGGCCAAAAATGTAGTCCTCTAACATAGCTATTCTGGCTATTATCTTTATATGATTAAATTTGTATGTTGTTTGATAATTCTTATGATGGCAGCAGTGGTTGTAAAAGCTTTAGTAGTATTATGTGAGTCATTTTCATACATCAATGAAGCTGGCATTGATGTAGTCACATCCTGCCTCTCCATTTCCGGTGGTCATCTGGACACGGTTATAATCATCTGGGAAGACAGGAAATTAATAAATAGATTATTTAAAAAGAAAAATCCCAAAAGACACCTTAACAACCCTAAAACAACCCCTTAATGAACGAGGAATGTGTGTACATTTTCTTAAAATGAAGGAACTGTTTATGGAGACATAACATGTAATGTAATAGGTAAATCTCACATTGATCGATTTTCGAATAAAACCAACCTGCTCACTGATTTGCAACATTTCCCAAAATATTTGAATACACCTAGGAATATTAAATAAATGGCTGCCACAGTATATTCAGTAAGCAACATCACAATAGACAAGCCTAGTTACCACGGATGGTGTGATTTACTGTTTTGTTGGTGAAGTTTATTGGTAAAAACAGTGAATAACAAAACACATTACACATCCAGCAGGTGCATTCATCCCTGTTATCTAAAACGCCTCAGGTGTTGTTGGACAGACTCACATGGCAGGATGTCCACGTAGCGGTTCTTGGGGACATTACAGGCCTTCTTGGCCTCTTTCACGGTGTACCTCGAGAAGATTCTGGGGATGCTCTGAAAGCAGGAACAAGTTGTGTCATTTGCCAAACACCAAGCAGCAATTCCACAGCCCACACACTTCTAATCAAAAATTGTCCAAGGCCCTTAGCATGCACAACATCATTGGTTCAGGTCCAGCCTTGGACTCCTACTAGGCTATTGAACATCTTCTTCTCTGCCACTCCAATCCATCCAAACAAGACCAATACAGACCAAAAACAATGCTCCAAAAATAACAAAGATATAAAATGAACCTGAAACTCTGCCAGGAAAAGTCTTCCCTCATCAGCGAGCTTCCTCTTGTAGGCTTCCAGCAGGACCTCTGCTGCAATCGGCTCAACAGGCAGCAGGTTCTCCTCGTCATCTACAACAGCAAACCAGCAAATAAGACAAAGATACAATGTAATGCTAATAGTAATTTATTAATTACAGTATAGTCAATATTTGAATATTAAAAATATAAATATTTTTTGTTTTTATGAATTATTTCCCTTGCAACATGCTTCTACATTTTCTAACAAGGGATAAAGGAATGCATCTGTATACTCTGATTTTTACAAACATCGTTAATCGTTGAAAAAAAGTAGCGGCTAGAGGTGAGGCCATTTATCACATACTCAAACAAGGCTTTATTCATCTGGTTCAAGACAAAATACAGGATTCTGAAACATATTTAAAGTCTACTCACTTGCTGTAGAAATAAGCATCATGTCTTCACCCAAGTTACTGCAAATTACAAAAAAAATATTTATGATTGTCCCCAAATCATTTATTAATGCAGACACTATATATAAAGAATGGAGAAAAAAAGGCCTACACAAAGAGCTTATGTCTGAAATGCAATAATAGATATCTTCATGTACTGTAAATGAAAATATATGTATTGGAAGTGTTTATATGTATAAAACAAAACAATCACAGTCAAACTGACAGAATAACCCTTACTGGGACTTTCTGTGCTTCAGAATGTAAATCTTGTAGACGACCAAAAGCAGAGCCACAGATGTAAGGATGATAAGGGAAACCCGAAACCCAATGACAGCTTTGTCATTATCTGTAAAATGATGGAGAAATAATATGAAAATGGTGGCATTTATGTTAAAGATGCAATGAATAGAAATGTAAGTGTGCACCGTCTGTCAAAGCGAAATGTGTCACAATATTTTACTGAACAATGTGAGACAATTTGTGGCATTAATTTAAACAGCACTTACAGGAAGTGAAAACAGTGTCTTTCTTGGGCTCGCTCCGATGATATCCATTAAAAGCAGTCACCTGGAAACACAAACAATCCATTAATTAGGAATTACAGCATTTGAACAAAACTATTGATAAAGGTATAATAATTTTGTGAAACCAAAAATTAGGATTATGCAAACCTCCAGTCTATATTCTGTTGAGTAGCTTAGATCTTTGAATTCAAAATCGCACTTTCCGTTTTCAAGCTCATTAGTCTTGACACCACCGTTATAAAGACGTGCAGTGTATGTCTTCTCAGGCCCATTCCAACGTTTTCCATAAGAACAAGTTACTCTTATCACGTTATGTTCTGGATGATTCACCTTCAGTGAAGTGATAGCTTCTGGTACTAAGAGAGTGAAGAAAAACAACATATTTCCCTTTAGATACAACACTGACTCACAGTCAAAGTGACACTGAAGTTAGCTTTAATGGCCGTTTTAACACTAATAAGCATCATTAGTGTGTTGCTGTATTGGTTGTCCTGGTTGTCAGTAGTGATATATAGACACATTCTCTAATAAAGATGATCTAATTTACTTTGAAAACAATTATTGTTATAAACTCAAAGTAAAAAAAAAAAGATAACAGAATTTGTAATATTATTCATCATTATTTAGTTAGTATTCTGTATTCTTGTATGTCAATAAATGATAAGTGATGATGTTTTATACATTTTCTAAAACGTTTTGTCCCAAACAGCTTTTATGTTATGGAAGTTGTGTGAGGAATTTGTAGGTTGGACATCACATGTGTCTTATTTTTGTAATAAAGCTACCCTGAAATGCAAACTGTAGATGTTAAAGCAGGAAACAAATTAATTAAGAAATGGTATATAATTGGCAGACATATAAGTTAATGGAATAACATGTACATTACATAAAAAAAAGTTTATTCCACTTAAAGTTGTTGTTTGTTTAAAATCCATTGTTTAAAGACATGATTTACAGTGAATGAAAATGAAAAACGTTATATATATTTTTACAAATTAATTGTAATGTATCTGTCTATAATTCTAGTCAATAATTACTCTGGTACCAAACTCCAGAGTCAGAAGAATCAGAAAATCTGAAAAATAATATTATAAATAAAACCGTAATAAATAAATAGGCTGTCTTTTTTTTAGACACTTACTTCCCGCCTCAGTTTTGTGGATAACTCTAGTTGTTTGGTTAACTGTCTTGTCGTTGTATTTGGTTTGGACGTCACAGTTATAGGTGGTAAATGGTTCCAGTCCTTCAATAATACATGCTCCTCCTGGCGGTTTCACGTTAGCTGGAACTGCAACACAGTTTGGTTGTGATTAACTAAACAACAATGCGACAAAAACAGAATAACGGAAAATATAAAACAGCAGATTGTTTTGTTGGTCAAGTTACCCATAAAGGGACAAGAAAATAGATATCAGTCAGTCAATCATTCAATCAATATCATCAATGTGTCATTGGTAGATCACCAACTGTGGCCCTGCAAGCTAAAACACTCAGCATGCTAAAGTGTTAGCATGAAGCACTGAGTCAAATGTCAACAGTATGTTTCACTATTTAGGTAAACTGACAAGTAAAATGATCTCCAAAGACTTACAAAAGTGCATTCCTGTAAAATGAATCAAATGATAATAGGAATACTCTAAATACTTTTACTTACTATTTTGTTTCTGATTGTAGTGAGGGCTACAACTGCAGGCATAAGAAAGCTTCTTAAGATCAGGAAGGACAGCTCCACACTTCCTACTGGTCGTGTCCCATCTCAACTGAATGGAGGTGTTGGTGGCAGTTTTCTGTGTGAAGCTTATTGTAAGATCTGTTGGAACACATCAGACATCTGTAACACTGAACTTAACATCTGGAGCTGTTCTTTTCTCCAAAGTTATCTCAGGATACAAGCTGGTTCTTATCAATGCACGGAGGTGAAGTGAATATTAACATACCACAGTCAATCCTGACTTTGACAGCAGTCGTGTTTTTTACGGGGACATTGTTTTTCTTGATCTGACCAGTACAGCTGTAGTCTGTGAAGGGCTCCAGATCAGACAGTTTCTTGGTGTTATTGAGTTTACTGGTTTCTGTGGAGACACAAGGATGACAGCTTTTCTTCTACAGCTGGTATTTGTTTCTTGGTGCCAATGAGCACGTAGACTCAAATGTGAACACATTCACAGCAAATAAATAAATATTTTATTTACAGAGAGCACAAAGCAACAGGCTACCTCCTCTTCCTCTTACCCCCAACAGACAATTTAGATTCAGATTTAAATAAAACTGTTGAGCATCTGCTGTGAGCATTTTTCCGTTGAAAAGACTCTAAAAGTGGTTAAAAAGTGAAAGTTTATTCAACGTCTATTTGTAGACGTCTATTAGACGTTCACGTTTAGACCACATGTCAACGTGATTTGCAATAGTGCATTTGTAATCCTCTACGTTGTGCTAATAATGTTATATTATCACTTTAGAGGCTTACTATGAAACCATATCCACATTTCTCAGTTGAAAGCCAATATTGCAAATCACGTCTAAATGTGGTCTAAACGTGAACGTCTAATAGACGTCTACAGATAGACGTTGAATAAACTTTCACTTTTTAACCACTTTTAGACATAAACGTCTTTTAAACATCTTTTGAACCTCAAACTGCTCACAGTAAAATATGTAGCCATTAAACACGTAGTCATAGTAACACATTAACAGTTTACAGGACAAATAAGACCATCTGACACAGGCAACAATGAATTAGTTTTTATTCATACAACTACAATGAAATTGAAAATGCACACAACAGAATCTCCCGTTTCTTCTTTAAATGTCGTTGTCAAAGCCTCCAGGAGCCGGTTTCAGATGATCTGTCATATTTCAGATGGATGTCTGTAAATTAAACAAGAATTATAAAACATATTAACTCTTGAACCAGTCTGTTCATCGGTGACCATAATCGATTTTAAACGTCTTTTCAACGTAAAGATGCTCACTGGCATATTACACATTATAATACTTTATATTGTTTATATGTTGCTCTATGCCAAACAACAATGTTCTGACTGTCTTCTTGTTTGTACATCAATTTATTTTACTCACTACTTCCCCATTTAAACTGTGTACCTCCCCATTTAAACTGTGTACCTCCCCATTTAAACTGTGTACCTCCCCATTTAAACTGTGTACAGCCCCATTTAAACTGTGTACAGCCCCATTTAAACTGTGTACCTCCCCATTTAAACTGTGTGTACAGCCCCATTTAAACTGTGTACCTCCCCATTTAAACTGTGTACAGCCCCATTTAAACTGTGTACCTCCCCATTTAAACTGTGTACAGCCCCACTAGCTCTCTGTAATGTAGTTTGGATGTAAAATGGCCTAAAACTCACTTTATATCAGTGAACTACAGCGACAGCCCATAAACACATCAACATTAACTTACACACATATTAATGTTTACTGTTGTCCAGGTAGCAGTAGCTACAAGCTAGCATGCTAACGCTACAAGCTAGCAGCCTCGCCTGCATCGTGAATAACTGAATCCAGTAGTTGAAGTACTTACACAGTGTGTGCAGCGTGAAGCCTCGTGTTCATCAGCTCGTTCCTGTCGTCGTGTCTCGTGAGTCTCGGCCGTTCCTCTCGTGCAGTCGAAGTTATTCTTGCGCATGCGCGTTACAGCTGTAAGCGAACTTTCTTATTTAAGAGTAATGTATAAAAATGACCGGATCACGACGTCCTAGAAGCTTATTTTAGCAGCAAATAGTCGATAAAGTCCGATATTTCCGACTTTTTATGTGAAACATTAAATTTCAACGACCAGTTGAATACTTTACATAAATACTATAATGTATATAATATGTTAATGTCGTCTCTCTTACGTTACAACAGAACACATTATCAACCAAATGGTGTTTTGTTGAAGTTGTAACCGTGTTTTAGCCGGTTGAAAAGACGTCTATAGACGTTTAGACCCGATTTCAACCAGTTTTCAACCAGATTTAGACGTCTAAATCCCGTCTAGTGCTCACTGGGTCTACTGTGGCCAATGGTCTTTAGTTTCCATATATTCCATATAAATCCATTCATAATGTTGATAGACAAAGTCTCTTTACCTCCCGTCTTTCCACTTACCCTGACAGGTGTAATCAATGGTGAGATTGCTGCAGTTTGGAGGTAAATTTGGTTCAATTTTTGCAGGAAGTTCAGTTGGAACTGTCTGAGTTATTTCCTTTGGATCTAAGAAATCTGTAGAAAGAAAGGAAACGTCACAGACATTAAACATCATGACCCAAAGTCCACATGCAATTTGAAAACACACAATGACTCTACTGTACATACCAACAGTGATGTCTTTGGTGAGGTGAAAGAAAGCCCCACACTTTCCTGAAGTGAAGCTTGTAGTTAAATTTGTGCATATGTCATTGTAACCAGGTTTGATGCAGAACTCTGTATTGTTGCTTTTGCATGGCATAGCTGGAATATAATTTTTTGTTGAGAGTGAAGAGCTGATGTCCCAGTTACTCCGGTAACAAACATATCCAGGCATGCAGCTGCCTTCTTCAACTTCAGTTTGATCTGAAATACATAAGTGAAATGATCTGCACACATCCGTCTGTCGGTCACATTTTATAGATTAAAATAAAATACAATGAAAATCAAACGTATGAATTATTTTTACTCACTCATATTCAGTGTCAGTGTCATAGTTCTATTTTCAATGTGTTTACAGGGTGTTGCTTTGCCAGCGTTATCGATGAATGTCACATTGAGCTCATATTCAGTACAGGGCTTCAGATATGGGATTTTATGTGATTTTTGATTGAAGGACTGAACGATGGGTTTGCCTGGTCGGCCCTCTTCTTTAACGGTGACGTTGTAGTTGGCGGGGGTAAAGTTCAAAATGTCAACCTGGAAGCCAAACTGGATGGCTGTGACATTGTAAAAACCTGAACACAAAATCAACAGAGTTATAAAATCTCCTGCTGTGGTTAATACAAACCACCTGAGGACATCTGTCATTCTCAGACAGTTTGTTCATGTAGATGTTGGAAAAAAATATAATTAGTGGTTTGTTAAAAAATGAAAAATTATAGTGATACTCACACTCTGGAGGTGGAGGGGAGGGGCTGGTGTGGTGTTTGGTGAACACATTAAAATGAGATTAGAGAAGGAAACAACAAAATATTAATATACAATTATAAAACTTTGAAAACTACGAAGCAACTTGCAAGTGAAGCAAGTGTCAGTATTTCATGAACTTCTAGTAATCCATTCCTTAGCAGTGCTAGTGTTAGTAACTGTTGTCCCTACTTATCGCAGTCCTCAACAAGACAAGTGGAGGGCATGTAAGGAGAAAAATCAAACCTTTGGTTGTAGGAGTCATGGTCATGTTGGGCGTGGTGTTTGGAGGTGAAGTCTGGATTTGAGTGGTGGTATTCTGAGAATTTATTTGCTTGCTGGTTGTGGGTGAGGGTGATAGAGAGGTGCTTGCAGGAGGAGCAGTGGTGGCTGTAAGATGGAGAGCATGCTGGAGGTCACCTTCATGTAGAAATACTTAACTGTCCAACAGTAAAGTCTGACTAACATTCTTACCTGATATAATGCATATAACAGCAATATCATGCTGAATGCAACACTAATGTTCCCAATAAAACTGAGTCAGAATACATTACCAGTCATGAGGGCTGAACTGGGCTCTGGATTTGGGGAGTTTGAGGTGAGGGTTGGTGCGGTGAGTGGAGGTTTGTGGGCAGTTGTTGAGGTGTTTGAAGGCGTGACAGGAGCTGCTGTCACTTTGCGTGGAGTTGAGGCGGTGACAGATAAGCTGGTCATCGAAGGTAAAGTGGAAATTGTGGTGGTGTTTGGAGGTAAGAGGGTTGAAACATCTGTGTTCCAAGAAAACCAAAATCAGGCCAAAGACAATATCTCAATGCTAGCTCCTACTTCATCAAAGGAGCTACACGTAGCATTTTCCCTCCATGATGATGACCACATGAATCCTGTTTCCTCTCGTTACAAATATGGGGTTGCAACGTGTTAATCCTTCCCTCACATTTGTTTTATCAAGAAGAGAAGAGGTGAAAAAAAAAACATAGTAGCACTAGGCAAGAGCAAATGGTGGCCAACCTCAACAGGATTGTGTCAACAGAGGTATAGTGATGGCATAACGTTGCATCAATAGCTACCTAAATGAGCTTCTTTACATAGTCAATAAACTTACTATTATTAAACCAGACTTGATGAGACTCAAATTTGACGTCAACTTTGTCTCACAGAAACTGTAAAATAAACTCTCTATTTACATAAAGACAGCGAATAAGATTTCAGATACAGTACAACTTGATATACAACCTAAAAGTAACCCATAAATCTAGCTTGTTCTTAAATAACAGTAGTCTCACTGTGCAGGCACTTCAGACGGGGAAGAAAAACATAAATTTATTTAATGGGGTGAGCAATCAATGGATCATTACTGTATATAACTTAATCAACATAATTAGCACAAACACTATGCACATTTTCTGGAGTATTTTTCCATAATTTGAGGGTGTAAATTTACACTCCCAAAAGTATAGATACTTTGCAGCCAGTAATTACTAGTTTGCTCAAACTCAGCTTTGAAGCAGGCCAATTAAGGGGAGACACAGCAGGTGAAAAGGGTTAAAAAAATGAGCTAATAGATACCACCCTGGAACTTCCCCATTTGATTACTTACACTTAGAATATTATTATTGTGATAAAGGTTTTCTGAAATGTTAAGTTTGAATATGCAAATAAAGCATTATGTTATTAAATTATATGCTAATTTGCGTACCTTTCCAGAACAGTTATCTGAACATTGGATAAAGCCAGGCTTAAAATTCTTGTTTCATTTTATCGACATATAAGTCAAAGCTTTTTACAAAGGGACTTTTGAAAATCTCTTTTCATCACTCCATAAATCAGAAAATGACGTCAACAGCCACAAAGAAATCTATTTTCACCATGTTATAGATCAGGCTATGAATGATATTCAAACAAATCCTTCAGTAAAAATCTTAAGAATATAGATTGGCATAAAACTGTAAAAGTTTGGTGTACGTCAGTGCTTCTGATGTGGAGATTTCTTGCTCAGAACACGAGAAAAAAAAGTTTATTGAGAAAACGGCCTTTAAGATATGTATTGTAAAATTCCATAAATTTTGCAAAACACTATGGTAAATAAAAAGTAATAGAAGGATTAGTTTTTCTAAAGTTTGAAATATGCAATGGGGCTTTATCTAATGTAAATCTACATTAAAATTAACACCTCAATGTGTATTTTGTCTGTTTTCTTTCCACTAGTCTGAAAGATAACATGGAAGCAAAATATCCCATGATGTCAAAATTACAGTGCATAAAAAACAATAAGACACCTTGGGGAAAAATACCTGTGAGTAAAATTAGACCTGAAGATTGACTTTTCTTTCCTGTGCACCACTGTGAGCATTATGAATGCCACACTACTTCCTGCACTGGGCTTAAACGCAAACCGCCATCGCAGATTAGCTGCATAATGTATGAACATATGCGTTTCATTCTACTTTGGCAAAGCAAAATGTTCTGAGATGAGCACAAACTGGAATAAACTTACATGTTTTGTACCGATATAACTGTCTGTAGGTGACTGTGTCCCCACATTTCTCCAGTAAGGGCTTGCTATCTGATACTTATACTTTACTTTGGAACTGTTTATTAGTGTCTGCCATTAAAACTTTGGGTGAGTCAGGTCACCTTCATTTTATTTCCATTGTCAGGCCAAATTCATTTCATAAAATGCTTGATTTGGTGCTGAAGAAATGAGACAGAGTAAATAAAGTTTGAGGTGAAGGTGTTGCACAAGGTTCAGCACAGCTGGTGGCATAATTAAAATTAAACATATTGTTAATTAATAATAATTGATTGTTATATGTTATGTGTTGCCCACTCACCTTTTGGAGTTGGAGATCCTTGACCTGCACGGAGAAAACGTTTTAACATTAAAAGCTTTTTTGTCATGAAAGAGTACAATGCAGTGCACAGAATATGCAAAAAATGAAAAAGAGACAAATAACATCAAAAACTTCGATTTGTTCTTTAAGTTGAGTCCTATTAAAGTGTCCTCTTATCTGACAGATAAAACTCTTCCTGCAGGGCCAAAAGCATTGTCAGGTCAAACAGAGAAAAAGCAACCACTTTCATCTGAAGTTCTGCAGGAGGCAGTGCTGAACAAACTGGTTGCCATAACAATGCTGCAAAGAGCCACACTTGCTAGTTCAGAAAGCAAACCACGATTTCCTGCTTTGCACTGAAACCTAGAACCTCTCCATACTTGCACAATTAGTTTCAGTTTGCACATATCACTTGCTCATATCGAAGCACAAATAGACTTTCTCAATTATATCCTCGTTCTTAGTTATTAGAAATGACAGCGTCACCTAATATTATTTCAAATAATATTTCAGAATGTTTATCACACTCTTTTCTGATGTTACATTGGTTTAAAATAAGTATGAAAAGGCTTGTAAATTTAGTTTGGCTGTTTGCTCACTACATCCCTAATTTTAAGAATGAATTTACTGTTATCACATGTTGGCTGTTTTGTCCATTTGTTCTTTATATAAACCGCAATGAGTGGAGAGGTGATGGGGGACAGTCAAACAATGAGTCTCAGGATGTGGTTTTGTGCGCTCTTGTTTCTCTATATTCGAGAAGAGATGCATGCTCTCTGCAGTGACATTTCCCACTTCATACTTTGCCAGTGACTAATTTGAATTGTTTCAGTGAAAGGTTTGAGAGATGCACTTGTGCTTTATGAATAGGTTTAAGGTCACAAGCGTTTTGTCCAAGTTTGAGAAAGAAGCAGAAGTAGAGAAAGGGATACAGGGCGACCGTGGAGAAGGAATTCAACAATGCCACAATCTAGTGACATTTAGTAAAGAAACAGATACAGTGTCTGGATCATGGTCATGTATCAGTTTTCTCTCTATCACTTATCACCATCAGTTTTTTTTATCTGCCTCTACTTTCTTCTCATATTTTGCATTAACAGGCACGCATGTTTAACATTTCTGACCTCACTTCTTCATTTTACGAACTGCACTTCCCTTTTTTTCACATATTCTCAAGTCGTTTACTTGTGCTCTGTCTCAGCCTGCTTGGTGCTATGCTCTGCTCTGCCAGGAAATGAAGGAAACTCAGAATGGAACACGGAAGTGGTCAACATTTTGACTACCCGGTCCTGCCACAGCTAAAGAAAACTTGAAACTATTTTGAATCTAGACTAGTTGTGTGTGTACAGAGAAAGCGCGTCTCATATTTTCTTCTATCAAATGTCACGGTAAAACACCATAATATGCATACTTGTGATACAACTACTCATTGCATGCAGAAGTATTTACTGTTTGATCATTTTCTTCCGTCACAGGGGGAAGTTTTCTGCAGAAGCAGCATGAAATGATATATATAATTTTAAGTAGATTTACCTGATAATACTTCTATACTTTTACTTAAGTAGGTTTTAGAATGTAGGACTTGTAATAGAGTATTTTCACACTGTGGCATGTCTCGTTTTACAAGACATGCCACATTGCATAAAGTACCACTACCACTTTGTAAAAATATTTTTTAAATGAAATGCCTTACATTCAAAACTGTAGATGTATTTTCTCTTTCAAACCTAAAATATAATATTCCATTAATATATGGCAAAATTACCTCTTTAAGAGATATACTGTTATGCAGTATATCACACTGTTGGAGCTGATTCTAGGTGTTTTTTTTATACTGTTGGGTGTTTAAGTTTACTGTATATCAATGCATTGTGATGATTGCATATTCTCATATTCTTAATCTGCAAAGAAACAATAGAAAATGCGCATATTTTCCCTCTGAAATGTAGTGTTGTATACATATAAAGTACCGTAAAGTAAAACACATCAGAATAGTACTGATGTACAGTACTTGGATAACTGTACTTAGTGAATATCAACCAATGGTTTTACGTATTCATGTTAAGATAACTAAATTGAAACAAAATTATGAAAACATAGTCTCATTGCTATAATAAAGTATTGATACTTCACTGTACAGTGTTTTAATTATGAAAAAAGATGCTCGATCAATGGAAATAGAAGGCATGTATAAATATAAATGTCTGTTGATGCGGTGTACCATGATAACTCACCTCGCACACTATAGCTAAGAAACACTGTATGTCAGACACAGACAACGAATGCTGACCCTGACTGACATTATAGACAGCAGAGTGAAATATAGAATGAAGGGTTCATGTAGCTCATGTATACAGACATCTCCGCTGAATATAGAGGAAATTATTTGAAGTGTTGAAAAGTAGCAGA
Organism: Anoplopoma fimbria; assembly: GCF_027596085.1. Taxonomy (NCBI): domain Eukaryota; kingdom Metazoa; phylum Chordata; class Actinopteri; order Perciformes; family Anoplopomatidae; genus Anoplopoma; species Anoplopoma fimbria. Next base: position 12,882,906 of record NC_072456.1, read on the forward strand.
ACTCTGAGTGATGCAAGAGGCAGCAAGGTGGGTCTGACTTAACACACGCACATATGCATGCACACACACACACACACACACCCATATGCATGCACACACGCACACACACTCAGACATGTATCATATACAACACCTACAGCCTAGGGTTGAAGTGAAAGGCTTGCAGGGACACACCCAGAAAAAAAAAAAAGTCCTCTCATCTCTGACTACCCCCCCCAACACTCACACACACACACACACACACACACACACACACACACACACACACACACACACACACACACACACACACACACACACACACACACAAAAGACATATTGGCACATATGCACACTTGCACTATCACACGCACACGCTCACACGCTCACACACACACGATGTCAAAGCAGAACAGAAACATGATTGCAAAAATTCCCATAGCTTTGTGGCAAATGAAAGAACACGTTTTGAAGAGAGTCTTCTTATTAACAGCACTCTTTGATTTAACATAACTGTTTATTCTTTTGCCAAAGGGGCTCACAAACCTGTCACTTATCAGCTTCTCACATCACAACTATGTGTTGTAATGTCTTGTGTTCTTGGGGTGGGAACGTTAGAGAACCGTGAAGTAGCACAAACGGAGGCGCAACTCAAAGACATGATAAACTCTAGCTTGTCATTTCTGCTCTCAGTTTATACTTAAAATGATTTTATTTTGTGCGGTGATATTTTCAAGTTTTCAAAAAAAAAGAGCAGATTGACGAGCATTTGCGCAGACAGATTCATCTCTCTATCTGAGGCATGGAAAGTGTTTAACCCTTTCCCATAAACACAATCAACACTATGCTACAAAACAACTAAATTAGGCGTTTAGAAAAAGAAACCTCATCATCTACAGCTGGATATCACTCGTTTTGGATTTTTTATTCTTTTGAAGACTTTCAGATGACAGACACAAGGACGCAACATATTAAAACACCAATTATTTTTCCTTTCCTTCAAGAAGTAGATGAAGATAATTACTTACAGTGGGCTAAACTGATGATCCCGGCCCAGAGCAGCAGGATCTTGAGACCACAGAAACCTGCCATATCCAGGAGTTAGGGTGTGTACGGCTACACACCATACAGTACAGTCCTAGAGGGGACCAATAGGCAGATATTCACCAGAAAACTGAAGCCGTGTTTCCGCTTTTTAAAATGTATTCTAAGAGAAAATAAGTTTTTAAAAAATACGTTATTTTAAACTACATACGTTTTTCTGTGTTATCAGTGGACGCAGCTTCCTGGACTTGTTCCCCAAACCCTAAACCTCGCCTCTGGTTTCAAGTCAAGCAAGTGGGAGTGATGTCACACCAAAAGAGCCTGCCTTTACCTTAACGTTTTGTGACAGGAAGTCTCATTTCAGCTACGCCACCAAGAACAGGAAGTCTTCTCTCATCTAATCTTGACTTGCTTCTGCTCAAGTGTGAAATGCCTCTGACTTATGAAAAGACAGGGTGAAGTTCAGCTTTTGACGAAGCCTTTCTTTCACTCAAATATTGTGTTTTGACATATTATGATTTCAGAGTCATGCTTAATAAATGGCTGTTATCAAATTCATAATTAAACTCCATATCAACAGACAGAAAAGTGAGGAAATGCTGATGTTAACACACATTGAGGCTTCCAGGTAACTGTTTTCTGTCTATTTGACTTCTTTTAGAACTTTTGAAATCAGACTTGATGAGAAGATTGTACATCTGAGACACGAAACGTACACTAGTGAAACTAGTGTACGTTTCGTGTCTACAACTCGTGTCTACAACTCCTCCCTGTTCTCGAGCTTACAGGCCTACAGTCACTCGGCCATGTAATCAAAAACTCACGAGGAGCTAGCACTTCACTTTGCAAGGAAAAAGATTGCGTCTTTCCTTACCCCAACTTTGCTTTTTTTTTTTTTTTCTCTCAGTCCGAAGAGAGAAAACATGTGGCCATTGGCTCCAGAAGTGAATTACTTCATTTCTGTCGTTCCTTCTGTGTGAAATACATTTATAAGGGATGTTAGATCTCTTCAAAGTCATTGATCGTGCATGGTGTTTGATCATCATGCTCTGCCTTGAAGCCCAAAATGCTTTACTTCTGTTTACATACACACAAAAAATAAGGGATAAAAGAGGAAGGAGAGGAGTAGAGAAACTCTCCGGGGAGCGAGACTCACACACTGGGTGGTGAGCTGATATGAATCTGGATGAAACACAGTCAGCTATTTCATGCAGTATATGAAAATAATACATGCAACTAAGCAGATCCATTTTTTGAGTTTAGACAGTTAGACACTGAGCTGGTAGAGCCGTTTACTTAAGCCCGCAGTTACACAGTGGATGAAGCTCAGCCAGGATGATATGAATCTCTAGCTGATATACAGATTAAAAAGTAAAGACCAGAACAGATAGATCACGTCAAACCTTAGAATATTTTTTGTGTTTATTCTGAATAGAGTTAGGTGTTGACAGTTGCTTTCTTTTTTTAAGTCATGGTATATTTCTGTGGAAATAAGTTTGAACTGGAAACAAAAAAGGAACGTCCTGAGTTTCCGACAATGAGCTCACATTTTTAGTATCAAGATCTAAATATGGATTTCCTCCTAGACCAGCAAAACACATGGTATTGGGTTATTTCCACGTCTGAGAGTATAGATTCTTGTAATCAGGAAGTGGGCTCTTAAGCAAGCAGCATCAAGTTAATGCAATCTAAATTAAACTGTGTTCACTGTATTTAAGTGTTGATGTGTGTTAATCCTTAGATCCATACAAGTCACGCAATAATTTAATTGTCTTTCAATAATGTCAAGTTGCAAGATCTGACATCATTGTAATAATTTTAGATCAGCACTACCAATATGCTTCCCTAGTGCAAAAACGTATGTGTTATAATGACATTCGTGATAAGACATTTAACCAACAGTGGCGCACAGAGCACATTTTCCTTAGAGGAAATTAAAAGTCAGAACCTGCTGTTGACCAATCAGGGACAAGGTTACTCATTCACAGTATTTTCTCTTTCACTACAAATTTGCATGCTATTCTCACACACTCTCACACACACACACACACACACACACACACACACACACACACACACACACACACACACACACACACACACACACACACACACACACACACACACACACACATATATAAATATTACTGGAGACTGATTACTGACTACTGACTACTCCTTTGGACTTGATTGTCAAGCACATATAGTAATCATAATATTTTAGTATATATTATACTACATTTATTATAAATAATAATAATAATAATAATAATATATAATTATTTATGTTGTTGTTGTTGTTGTTGTTGTTGTTGTTTTTATATGTCATATTATATATTATGCAATACTCTGCTCTGTATTCATTGTCAGGAACTGAAGTGAAGAGAAACGTTGCACTAATAAATAGAGAAATTGGTCATCACCCAAGAAACATTGGCCATTTTTTGTTTGCGTTTCCCCCTTAATATAAGGTATTAGCTTTATAAACGCTGAAACATTTCATTGTCCACAAACAAAACTTAAAAGCATTAATGTTTTTCTTTATGGTCTGAATCACACATTAAAATGACACACTGTTTCCCATTTGAGCCTTTTGCTGTCTTTTCACAAACCAACCACAAATTGAAAACAGAAGTCACATGGCCTGAGAAATGACTCAGTCACTGGAGAGTGGCAGCCAACCACTGTATCTCCCTGCACCACTGTCATATTTTTTAGTTTGAGTTTAAACCTCAACTATGAACATTTTGCTTTTGAAATAGTTTAATATGAGTTTTACTTGTACGTGATTCGACAAAGATACAAAAAAAAGACACAATCTATTAGGCCCTGAACCGAGCCTAAAATCAACATCACATCAGTATCTAATCTCTTTTGTATCTTTGCATCACGTTAGCACATTTTATTAATACCATTGAACTTAAAATAAAACTGTATTCATAAACAATTTTCCTGCATTAGCAGTACATTGAATTGCTGTGTTCAGAACCAATGATATGTGACATTGATTCATGTACAGATGTGCAGTTTGGTTTTGTGCATGGGTGTCTTAGCATTTGGATTCAACACTTGTGGCTTAGCTTTACTTTCAGTCTCATCCTACTAGTCACTTTTGACATTTTATGACCACAATTTTCCATGATCATGTAAAGGTTGTTTTCCTAATTTGTAAAAAGTGGTATTGGTTGCCTTTTAGTTTAGTGGCCTTCCTGACGGCCTGGGTTTGAACACACACTACCCATCTTAAGGGACCAGCTGTCTCTGTTAGGATTCATCTAAAGTTCCCCTCCAGACATGTTTTGAGACGTATAAAATACATTTCTCTGGATCACAATTTATGCCTGACACTGACACAAAAGTTCAAATTCCTTGTTACAATTTTTTAAAATCTTCTCCTTCTCCCTCATTGAAAAATCCAGAATCTATGAATATGCAAATATTGTTCATTTTAAAGGTTAACCTTCTAGACACAAGATGTTTGCTGCTTCACTATAAGTCCACTTAAAGCGTACGTATGTTTGCTGGATGCTTCAAGTTTCAGAATCGACCATGATTGGCTTCCAGTTGGCGGCAAATGATGCGATTTCAAATAAATAATTTGTTGGTAAAGAAAGCCTTTACTATAGCGAGCCTATTGGAACCAGATATTTTCGGTTTTTTTCCACAGATAACACTAAAGATAACATGCAGCTAAATCATGGGTCAGCAGGTGGCCATTATTATAGGTTGCTCCTGTTGCTGTTCAGTTAATATACGTAGTTGTTAGCTTCATTTGCACCGTAACCCTTAAACCTTGATAAGTTTATAGCATATCAGTGCTACTTACTTCCTTGTAGTTGTCATACATGATTTGAGGGAATCGATAAACATTTAAGCCTCCAGAAAGAGTGTCTGGCTTTGAAGCAAACCCTTCATAGAGGCCAAGCTGTCAAACAGAGACTTTTTCGCAATGAGTTACATTGGGAAAGAGACATCTGTCACGGATAAACATTTTTTTAAAGGTAAATCAATTTTTAAGAACAGAAACTTAATAGCTGTAAAATACCATTAATTAAGTGTCATTAATAGCAGAGTAAATTATGAACTGCCATTCATTTGAGTGAGCAGAGGAAGAGTGGTTAGGAGGCGTGGTTAAAGGAAACGCTAGTGTACTTGCTCCATGGGCCCATGTTTGCGGAAAAATCAGATACTTTAAGACAGAGTGAAGTCAAGCCTATTTGGCTGTATGTAACATATAGAAACTCAATGATGGGGGGGCCCCGCCTCCAACTCTGTATCCAGTTTTGTTCAGACAACCGTGCTGAAAAATGGAGGAGAGGGCTAGTCTAGCTCTGTCCAAAGGTACAAATCTCACATATGTATCCTGCATTATTTCCACAACAATCGTAAAACTATAATAGGCTACAGTATATTTTGGTAAGATGAAAACCCATGAAAACATATCAATGATTTCAATGTACATCATGATACACAGAGGGAATCACAGCTTTAACTTAAGAAGAAACAAACTTTAAAATTAAGACTATTTTCACTTTCTATTTGACCTTGATTTAGTTCTTAGAAGAGCTCTTTTTTAGCAGTTCCCTGTTTCACATCCATCAGAGAGAAACCTGTACGGTGAAAGGAAACTAGACTCTTTCCTTCCACATCTGTCTTGGTTTGGTAAGATTTTAGGGTGATATACTGATTTTACCTGAGATCCAGTGCATTTCTGATGCTATAACAAGTGTGTAAAGAATTGGTAAGTATCAGCCTAAAAGTTTAATGGAAACATCCTCAGCTAATGTAGGTACCACATGTAAACAAAAAGAGGGATTTTTCATAAATTTCCATCTACTGTGTGATGAGAATTAATTGTTGGTGATGAGGGTAAAAGTATCTCTGGCCTCTATTTTCAGCTCTGGATGTTAATATAGTGGTTATGGAAGGGGGTGTGGTTTTGTTTGAGAAACTGTGTCACAGCTTCCCCAATTTCTTTTCCTCGTTTCAATTTCTACAATCTTGTTGCTCAAAAGTTTTATCTACCCTTCTCTCCTGCCTTCTTCTCTTGTATCCTTCCCCGCCCCCTCCTAATTATTGTAAATGTCTAAAGCTCCTCACAAACAACAGCAAGGACAGCGAAGGAGGGAGGTCTCAAACTATCTATTCAGGTTTGTGCTGTTAGTTCCTCTGTGCAGTCACAGCTGTGACCACAGGGAGGTGTGATAAAAATGGATTGCAAAGAAATGCATGTGTAGGCCTGTGTGTGCGATACACCCATCTGCACGCAATTTTCCCTCCACTCTTTGCACGATGCACCTCCACTTGTATGTGGGTTACGGGTTTCGGATATCATCATTCTGCTTTTCGTCCTTTTCAACATGTGCCTGATGTTCTCTTAACAGAAGTTTTAACCAACTTAAGTATTGTTTAAAGGCATATTAGGGATATTATAAAGATGGTTTAAACAATGGTTACAATTGTATACAAAACAGGCTTTTTTTAAACTTCTGCCATAACTGAATCATCATTATTTGGTTTTAAAGTAATACAGTTAAAGGGAAGTAAGTACATGATATTAAAGTCAAAGATCATAAAAGTTGCACCCGACTGTTTTAAAGTGTGGTGTTTTGTTACACATTTAGCCAGAGAAATTTAAAGAAAAATAAATGTATAAGAAATATAAATTTGGTAGGCTCTGAGTGGCTGCTTATGTTAAAGGTTGCACATGATGTAGGTAGTTACTACTGCTGGTGGCACTGAATAACTGGCTCTTCTTAACTGATTACAATAAAGAAACCACAGTAACAACCACCATTTTAAATGAGCAAGAACAGTAACGTCCCAGTGCCGTCTTTAAAACACTGCTCATGCTCAAATGATAAAAATGTAAAACGTGACTCTGTTCCTATAAGTCAATAACATATAATAATCAAATCCCATCCACTTTAACTTACATAAACAGCAAGTCAAAGCCTGCTGTACAAGATTCTAAATGGAGACATAAAATGTATTAAGTATGTATCAGAAGGGCAGTGAAGAGTGGGCACAGCAACCTCTTTTCACTTCCTCCTTTTCCTTCCTGCCTGCACTCTTAAGAGCACAATGTCATCATTGCACACTGCTATGGTGTCAAGCTTTACTAATGCATCCTCTCTACTGGATGTACAGTTTACATGAAGCCGTATCTTTCAGTTATGGTAATAAAGAAATATTTTACATTTCCTCCAATTATCAAATCTCCACAACTTATTCAACAAAGTCAGCCTCCACCCCCAGAGTGTCACAACACATCTGTGATGGTGAAGCAACTGAAAACCACTGGAGGGCAGTGTGGTTTCATGTTGCGCCACAACCGTTCCCGTTTTCTCACATATTTCTCCCCTCACTTGTTTTTTGGAATAGCCAAGCGGCTTAATGCATTTTATATACACACACAAACACATGTACACACACACAAACACACACACACACACACACACACACACACACACACACACACACACACACACACACACACACACACACACACACACACACACACACATATACATACACACACGCTCAGTGTTGCGATTTGGACTTCTTTTGGTTCCTCTCTGCCGATGACTGACAGGTTCTTAACGAGAGCAGCCTAGAGCGTTTGCCCTCCAGGCCTGTACATCAACCATCAACATACAACGCACGCACAAACTCATGCGCATACACGCTCATGCCCATATTTATACACACACACACACACACACACACACACACACACACACACACACACACACACACACACACACACACACACACACACACACACACACACACACATCATCCACACATGCTTTTTATCTGCAGACATTCTCTGTCCCATTTGCTGGGCTCAATCAGTTCGGCCATTGCTCAGAGAGTGTTTGACAGTCACTGGGAGACGGTTTGAGTTTAGCAGCGTTATTATGTTTCTATGAGGCAGCCTTATCCAACACAGAAGGAATGTCAGCTGCACCATTGTGTAATAAGGCTCAATACAAACACGTTACAACACCATCGAGGGCTAGCCGAAGTGCATGTGTGCGGACGTGTGTGTTGGTGTGTAGCCATTGTGAGGGCCACAATGGTGAGACGGCATAGCTGGGGAGGTGAGGATAGAAACCCAGAGCAGCATGTTTTTCTCCCCCTCCTCCCCTTCATGATTCATTCCACCTCTCACCTCTGTTCCCTCGCAGTTTTTCTGTGGAGGAGAGAAAACCCAATTAAAATACTATGTGGATGGATACGATGAAGAAAGACATACCTCCTCCATGACATTCTCTCTACCCCCGTGTAGTGACAGATCTGGTGCATTCAAACCGAGGTGAAAAAATGTGGTGGATCCGCCCTCCTGCTGCCATTAAATGTTGATGTACAATATCATATATATATATATGATATTGTACATTAACACACACACACACACACACACACACACACACACACACACACACACACACACACACATATACATATATATATATATATATATATATACATACACATAGACACGGCTTGAAGATTAATGTATAATCAAAATATACCACAGATTCACCTCACATACATGCACATGCTATATGTATGTATGTGGCTCAGAGAGAGATTCCCATATGCCAAACAAATACCTGATGCAGCAGGAGTGGGAGGATGCATTCATTTTTTACACTTCACATACACACTTCACATACACACGTGTACACACATGTGTACACACACACACACACACACACACACACACACACACACACACACACACACACACACACACACACACACACACACACACACACACACACACACAGACAGATGCATGTATATCTCTCCCTCCAACCCCTCTTCTCTTCCTCCGCTCTTGTTTTCCTCTCTTCCTGACCCAACATCCGGCCATCCCAGGAGATCCTGCTTTCTGCTGCCAGACTGGGCCTGTATAATACACACCAATGCGCACACACACACACAAATGTGCAAAGAGACGCACACACCCCGATCCTGTCTCTCTGTGGACATATGAACTGCCAGTCAAATCCAGCAGCAGCTCAGTACAAACCTCATTGCCTCTCCGTTGTGGGGGTCAGGGGCTGGAGATAAGTGTGTGTGTGTGTGTGTGTGTGTGTGTGTGTGTGTGTGTGTGTGTGTGTGTGTGTGTGTGTGTGTGTGTGTGTGTGTGTGTGTGTGTGTGTGTGTGTGTGTGTGTGTGTGTGTGTGCGTGTGTGTGTGTGTGTGTGTGTGAGTTCCCAGAGAAAGACAGAGGGTCAAGGGGCTGGAAGAGTTTGACGACTCCTCTATTCAGGCCTGCTAAATACTGTATGCCACTGATATTTACCTGCTTCAATATTACAACAAAGCCCCTCTGGAGCGTGTGGGTGTGTGTGCATCCCCAGCAGAAGGGGAAAAAACTCAGCAGCCCGACTCTAATCTCAAGTCAGCAACAGCACAGGTATACAAACATCCCTATTAAACATTTCCCCCATACAAAGACACACAGAGGGGGACGTGGTTAACTGCGGTAAACAGTGAGCCATCAGTGAAGAAGTCCAGAGAGACAGCAGTACCACCGGTCTCTCTCTCTCACACACACTCCCACACACACACACTCACTCACACACATACACACACACTAATCCAGTTCTGGGATTTGAGTGGCCATTTAGAAATCTGGACGGCAGTTCACTGACCCAGCACTAACGAGGCAGCTAGCCCGTCCTTCGAGGAGTAGCGCCGCTTATCTAGTGACCACACAGCGCTGGCTATCTCCTGACCGTGTTTGACCACTGGTTAAACTGATTAGACAATCGTCCAGTCAAGTTACAGTAAGCAAAGACACATGATTTTTTTTACTTATTGAGGAATCTGAGGTATTTTTTTGTGTATGCGTGCAGCAATCTCAAAGTCGCCAATATGATATGATAGCAGTAAGGAAATGCCACCCCTGGCAAACAATAGCAAACAACAGCAAAGGCGCTCTACTTCTATCTGTCCAGTTGGATCGGACAAATGGTCAGTGGTGGAGAGATGGCAGAGTGGACATGTGATGGCCAAAGTGTCAGGGACTGAGGATTCACTCGTTTAATGAGAATCTATGGCCTGGACTGATAAAGGGCCTGACTGAGAGGCTGTGACAAGTCCTAATGCTCACATGTATAAATGATGTGGGTGGTTGAAGGGGGGGTCCTGGTAGGATGTGTGGCTGCGTGGAATCAATCCTCAGAGAGCTCGAGGGGTTTAAAAGAGGCCAGGGACTGAAACATTGTGGGGACAGAAAATCACGGAATCTACTCTTAGAAAAGTGAGCGGAGCAACAAGATTACAAAGAACGGTTAAGGAAGCATTGAAAATGTAAAAAAAAACAACATATAATTGCACAGTAAAATGAGTCAACCATTAAAGGAGTAACAAAAAGAAAGACACGCACATAAAGTGTCTGATAGGATGGGTGTTGAAAGTCTGAGGAAGAGCCTGATGCTCCAAACATTACCGGAAAACACAAATCCCTCCAACTGGAGCTACTTGGTCTGCGGGTCTATGTGTTTTAATTCAAACACTAAAGGAAACATTTTAGGAACTACGCTTGTTTGCTTCATCAAATGTAAGGCTTCATTTGGTAGCACAAAGAGTGGAAATAACTAGCCTGGGACTGTCCAACAGTAAGACCAAAGATCACTATTTAACATGCAAAAGCTGCTGAGTATGAATTATATTCTGTGCTGGACTATTTTTTGGTCAGGATCATTTGCCAGGCAGCAAGACTCCAGGAAGTTTCTGCTCCATCCCATGAAATAGTTGGGCAGACCCCGGCTTTTTGCTTCCCATGTTTCTAGTCTCTGTGCTAAACTAAGCTAAGCTAAGCTAACTGACGCTGACTGTTGCCATAAATTTAACAAACAGACATGAGAGATTGGTATCAATATTCTCTTAAAATACTTTGCCAAGCTTTAAGCGTATTTCCCAAATTGTTAAACCATTCCTTGAAGGAAAGAGCGGGTCTCAAGGTGTAAAAATGAGGATTGTAGTTTTATTTTGATTTAAATTGACGGTGGTGGCATTTTTGTAATCCCGTGTGGCGGCTATTCAAAGGACTACACATCTCAAACAGCAATCCAAAAAGTACACACGTACAGGCAGAACACACACACACACACACACACACACACACACACACACACACACACACACACACACACACACACACACAGCCTTTGTTATGTTGAGAGCGTTTGTCTCTGTACGGCTCCAGCAGAGAGGGGTTAAAATCCGATTGAGTCGATATCACTGGAGAATAACACATTCAACGCGCAGTGTGAGTGTGTGTGTGTGTGTGTGTGTGCGTGTGTGTGTGTGTGTGTGTGTGTGCGTGCGTGTGTGTGTGTGTGTGTTTGTGTGTGAGCAACATGGAGCCTATAGGGACTTCCTCCCTCTCCGTCTGCAGCCCTCAGTTGAAATAGAATTGAATAGTCTGAATCCTCAATAGTAAATGTTCACAAAGTCAATACCAACTGTTAAGTCTTCCCTGCATTGGGGTTAAGGGCATTACCATTTCTGAGACTTCAGGAAAACACACACACACACATATACACGCATAGACACACACAAACACACACACACACACACACACACACACATATACACGCATAGACACACACAAACACACACACACACACAAGGCAGTGAAGGCATACTCACCAGATGCCCCATGAGATGTAAAAATATTTTTGAGTCTTTTGCAAAATGCTTACTATACATTCTGCTTAAAAATTCCGTTTTAGTGTAACATATTCATTGAAGGCTTGTTTTCATTTTTGTTCACTAATCTCTGAACAATGATGCTGGTAGGCGTGTGGCATTTTAAAGTGACATCAGTGCCTGAGGGACAGTGGTTTCACTGATCTGACTAAGCATCAAATTCAGTTCAATTCAAGTATGTTTAAGCACACAAAGGCAAAGAGGGATTGTATTAATATTAACTGCTTAAAATAAGATTTAACACATAACTTCTGGTGACTAGTAGTTCTCTTGAATACCTATGTTGAATACACTCATTGTAAGTCGCTTTGGATAAAAGCGTCTGCTAAATGACTGTAATGTAATGTAATGTAATGTAATGTAATGTAATGGCTGACAGAGTGTTTCACTTCCCAAAGAATAAAACAACACATTTTCTACAATTTATAGGAAGTGTTAATAATGTAGTTTAGGGATAGTTTGGGGACTTACAGGCCAACATGAACGTTTAAGCAAAAGCCTGATATTCCGTATTTTTCTTATTGCCAATAAATCCAATGAAAATAATAAAAATGTGTTTGTCCACCTATTTGCTGGTTCCTCCTAAAGACGTTAAAATGGGTCACAAATAACCCTTCTTTTAAGGCTAAATAATGTCCCAAAACTTTTTTAGCCCCACTCAACAGGAGTAAATATTGCATTTGTCGGGGACATTTCCAGTAGTAGATAAAAACACATTTGGTACTCAAGGAAGAATTTCTGGCAGCAGGGCGTTTATGGGATCAACTCAAAAGAAACTACAGTATTCCCCATAACAAATAAGAAAAGTGTGTGGCTCATTTATGCGATTTTAATAGTTATTTGACAACAATGGTGATCTATGGCACAGAGGAATATCAGGCTTTGGCTACAGAATACTTCAATCATCGTTGGCTTTGGTGTTTTCATGAGACTTTCACCATAAGAACAACATGTAATGTATTCTTTGACTGCAGCGGTGTGGTATGAAGTTTGGTTGAAACTCCTGTACAGTAGGTCTGTTGGGCAGACTTGGTAAAGAAAATGCATGAAAACACATTTTCGAATAGCTTAAATGGTTTGATAAATGAAAACGGCAACATATATTAAAGGCCCTTAATGCAGGCCTTCAAAATGTATCCAGTTGCTCTTAAGCTCAAGTCATGCTCAGGTTAGTAGAGTATGTGGTAGTGTTCACACAGCGCTGCCTTGTACAACCATGATAAGTTTAGTTTGGGCAAATTTGCTACCCAGTGTGGCAGCTGGCTTTACGAGTGCTGCTGCCTCTAATATGTCCTGCTGGTCATTAACAGCGGGCCGGTGTGGACCTTTTACCACGACGCAGTGTCTCATTTGAACAGCGAGCCATAAAACCCCAGGCTCTGCCACTCAGTGTCATTTAAACCAGGACTGATTGGAACTATCTCTGGCCTTTGCTTTCCAACCTTCCTCCCGCTTGCGTTCTTTCCTGGTCGGTTCATGAATAATGAATGAGGACATATATGCAGGCTGGAGCTCAGATATTAATGGAGCTGAAAAACAGAAGGAGAACCATTCTTTGTGCTGCCAGCCATTGCTTCCCTACTCTGCCGAAGCTGCCCCTGCTAGGTCGGGTTTTTCTTTTTCACCCTTTTTCCTTCTTTTCCTTCCTTCTGCTGCCGGTGGGCCCAGATGAGATAATGCTCAGTCTGTCTTTCTCTCTTGCCTAGAGATATTCGCTTCTCTCCTGGCTGTCACAGCGGGGGCAAAGGGTGGACAGTGACTTTGAAATGAGAGGGGCTAACTTTTTAAAATATAAAAAAAAAAAGGCAGAAAAAAATTGGGGAAGATAAATGAAGAGTTGGCTTGACTGGATATGCAAGGTGGCTATTGTCAGTCTGTTAGAGCAGCTCTCTGTCATTCAAGGGCATGGCAGTGAGCTTCCTCCTTTGTTTGCCCCTGTCCTGTCTTTCTTCCAGCCCTTCCATGATCTGTCAACTCTGGCCAGAGAAGCCCCCGGCCAAACTGTGGCAGTCAAGGGTGAGAGGTACAGTAGGGTGGAGGGCAGCCTGAACACTGGCCTCAGCAAACCCTTGTGCTCAAGTCACATCCCAGTAGTTCATACTTTTTAAACTTATTTTCAAATTATTTGATACTAATGATTCAATTGTATGTTTCTGTTGGAAAAAAATTGCACAGCTTTGTTGAGACCAACCAACAAAGGCTTGCTGACATTGTGCATGCGGCACGAGGGGGCTGGCAGTCAGAGAAATCTGGCCCCGGGGCTGGCAGAGTCGCTGCCCAATCTTGGATGACTCGCCCAACTAGGCCAGAGGGCACAGATAATGGGCAGAGTCTTCTAACCCTTCATTTGTGCCAGAATGTCTCCACATTCAACACTGCTACATCCACACCTTATGTGGCCAAACACAAACACTATTCTGTGGTCCAGAGAACTGAGGATTTGGCTACTGATGGAGAGGTGTGGCAGGCGGGCGAGGCCAGACCGCCCTCAACCTTTGACCCAAAACTTTAACATCTTTCGTGGACCAACTCTCATCCCTCACTCACCTAATGACCCTTTCATCTGAGATTATTTAGTATATACTCATGATATTGTTTAGCTGCTGGAAGTTCGAATAAATTCAATAATTTTCAAGTAACATAAGTTTTTCTTTTTTTTTTAGAAAGTATTGTTTTGCACACCTAACTAAGCAAAACAATATCCCTAAAGCCTTCATGTGGCCCAAACTCTTCACAAAAACAATACATTTGAACATTTTGTCTCAGTGGAGTCACTGAGCTTCTCTGTCAAACCAACAGCCAAATGAGCTTCTGTAGAAGTAGCTCCATAATGGACAGGGCGGGATAACATGATTTTAAAACAGTGGTCAGCAGATCCAATTATTCTGTCCGTCACTCTGTTAACATTTCATCAATACATTCATGTATCCTCACAGTCATGACTTTTTGTCATGCACACACTTTGCACAATTTTAAATTTGCACAACTTGTTAATGGGACTTGCAAGTTGGCAGCGCTGTTTTGCTGTCCATGTACTCCAAAGACTCAAACAAAATATATTTCTACCATGAAGCGAGGTTTTGATCTTGGAAGAGAAGCGGAGTGTCAGTGAAATACCGTTAAAAAGGAGCACAGTTCAAAAAGTTTAAAATTTAACTTTTGTGCTTGCTTGGGTGAGCGTTTCAGCTAATTACGCACAAATCCCTCACGCTCACAGCTCCAATCCAACAGCACCGCTGTCTCGGCAGAGGACAAAGAAAACAAAGGAGACTGACAAACAAACAGTGAGGGAAAAAAAATAAAAGAGAGGAAGCTTTTCCTTCCATATAGCAGCTGAGCTGAGGCGACAGTGGCGTTTAATCAGTTGGTTTTTCCAGCGCCGTCAGCGTGAGCAGCCTCGGCGGTGCAGCCCTCTGATCAGCACTGGGAGAGGAGCTCCCCGCCGAGCTGCTGCCGCCCCTGAACCACAGGTCAGTCCTTGGTGAGTAGGTTTCATTCTGCTGTCGCCTTCATAGCACCATCTCCTTCTCTCATTAAGATATTGCGTGTGTCTGTGTGTGTGTGCACTCGCATGTATTTATAGGCTTGTGTTTGTTTCTGTGTGTGCATATGTGTGTGTGAGGAGGAGATGCACCCCAGGACTAGCCTAAAGGGGATGTGGATTCCCGGCCTCTGCTGAGATCCGGCAGCACAACTAGGATTTCTACCAGCGGGGGGGTTGTGTGGGTGTGTGTGTACGTGCGTGCGTGTGAATGTTTGTTAGAGAGAGATGCAAGACGCATCAAGTGACTCGGTGCCTCGGGGTCATACACACACACATGCAGAGAAGGAGCTGGTGCTGCGGTGGGGTAAACAAGAGCAGACTGTTAGATCTCATCAGCCTCATCACACGCTTTATTATGCTGATTTGGGAGTATACTGTAAACTAATCAGGAATCCAGGAGTCACGAGGGGGCACTCGGCTTAAAGGTTAGGCGTATAGAGAGAGAGAAAAACTTGCTCTGCCTCCGAGTTCTTAACTTTTTTATCTTCTTATTTCCCTTTTTTTGCTCACCAAGGCCCCTCCATTGCCACAGTACAGGAAGAGCTTTACCGGCTGAAAGGTTACAACCTTTCACCCAAGTGTGAAAGGTTCACTTCATCATGTCAGCCTCTGTTCAATTCCAGAGGTGTGGGGTGATTGACTGGCACTAGAGAGCCCAGTGAAAACCGGGGATTTAGAATGGATTCAAGACTCAGGCCTGTCTGTCGCTTTATGCTAATTTTGGCCTTTAAACAAATTCACAAAAAAACACTTTCAGCTTCATGTTTGTTCACTTGCATAAATGCATATGATTCTTATTCTGTGCCGAACATCGACTCTGACTTACACAACAACGCAACAGAGGAATGTTATAAAGTTCACGACGTCTATTAATTTTTGAGGCATCTGAATAACATCTCAGTGTTTATTAGACCTGGCGGCACGCCTCATAAATAATGAATAAAAACAGTCCCCTCTCGCTTTGTGGACCTGACTGTCTCTGATGTCATTCCATTCCACCTTTTTTGAACCAGGTTGTGCGAGAAAACGTTAACAATTTCATCTTAGCTTCGTGTCCATTTGTGCTCTCCACTCCTCAGTGACAGCACATTTAAAAAGCATACAGGACAGAGAAACACACAGGAATGTGGCAGGTGGGCAAGTTTGAGAACAAGCAGCCGGACTGGTGAGATTAACCATTTCTGCTCATGGTGACGGAGCGGAAAGAAGGGTGTTAATTAAGAGTTTCAGGTAATCGCATGTCATGTGATTTGCAGTGAAACAGCACAGTAACCTAGACAACAATCTGTGGTTCTGTACTTAGGTGCAATTATTTTATATCTATACTTTACTTGAGTTTTTACATATTACTTTATACCTCTATTCCACTCTATCCACTACATTTCAAACAATACTTTTTACACCGCTACATTTATTTGACAGTTGTAGTTACCAGTAACATTTCAGAGTAAGATTTTACATCAAAAACATTTGATAGGCTTTTATTAAACTAATAATAGCTTTTATACTTTAACTAAATTAGGATTTTGAATTAAGGATTTTTATTTATTAGAGTATTTTTGCACCATCAGAACTTGTACTTAAAAGATGTGTATATCTTCCACCACTGACAAAAACACACATATATATGGATTTCCAACGTATCCCTAACAGTTAACTGGGTTGAAATAAGTATGTTTGTTACATAACTTATGTACGCGACATTAGTTAAATACGTATCTTGTGACACAAAAGTATGTGGACTTTGTCCCTCTTTAAACTATGTCACCTGACTGTTTAGAGTTTGTCCTGCATATCCTGGCTCATGATTACGTGGACTTTGTTCACATTTAAGTTTATAACTTTTTGTAGATATACGTACGAGCAGTGAATGAGACCAGCCTGGAACTCCTCACTCTCCCTGCACCTCACCTCTAGATGAACATATTTGGTTTATAATCCCTCAGAGAGTGTCAACATTTACAGCATGCCTTTACTCTGTGGTAGTGCACTCATGCGACCAGATGGAAAAGGTATCAGTTTTAATCTGCACCTGTGTGCACTGGTGTACTTTGAGATTATAATCTAATTTGGTTGTACTCATCTGGGCTGTCATCATAAGATTGTGTTTGTGTGTTTGTGTCCAACCCAAGCAGATCCTCTGCTCCCCTCCTCTGACAAAGGATGCCCCAGCTGGGCTGTCTGTCGTTTAGTCGAAGGGTCCCGCTGTTTTGGTGTCTCCTCTGAGCTGTCAGAGAACACACAACACAGTAGAGTGGCAGAGTAGAGATGAGGACAAGACAGAAAAAGATGGAGGAGGACAAGACAGAAAGAGTCATATCAGAAGAGCAAAGAACCAATGAGAGCGAAACAGATGGGGGAATGACAAGAACAAGGAGACAAAACAGAGGAAGCAGGAATAGATAAGAAAGACAAGGACAAAGAAGAGAACAGGACAGGAGAGGACAAAAAGACAGGCAACAAATTGGAAGAGGACAGTATAGAACTAAATAAACATTTAGTCTTAGAGGTCCTAAAAGAACAAAAAAGAAAAGGACACAACCCAAGCAAGGAGACAGAAAAAAAGGATGAGTGCTCCATGATTATTTTCACTGTAGATTAATATTTCTCAATCAATTAATCTTGAAAATGGTCCATCACATTCTACTGAGTGTAAGAGGATTACAGAGGACTAAAAAAGATAACAGGACAGTAAGAAGATAACAACAGAGAGGATGAGGCAGGATGGCACAAAACCAAAGTGGACAGGAGGAGTAGAAGGAGACGAAAAGAGGGGGCAGCAGAGGACGAACAGAAGAAGACAAGAAAGAACAGGACAGAACACAACAAAGTAGAAGAGGACCCGTCCTATAAAAAGTGCTTTTGTTTTTGAGTGTGTGCTCGTGTATGTGTGCGAAAACCATGTTGGTTAGCCTGCACACACACACACACACACACACACACACACACACACACACACACACACACACACACACACACACACACACACACACACAGACACACACACTGCTCACCTGGAGGTGGTGGGTGGGAGTGGGAGGATGGGGTCTGTGTTTAGCTGTGGGCCCTGCAGACAGGGCGATCAAAGGCTCCTCAGTCTTTGTCTGCTAACGTTGAATAGACAATGGTAAAGAGGGCCCGCTTTGATTTCAGCTCACTTTTATTGATCACAGAGGAGCAAGGATTGAAATATGAGAGACAACCCTGAACTGGATTCTTCTTTAGTTATTGATTATATCCAGAACAGACGGCATTTCACAATGATCCAAGTTTTTATTTTATCCTCTTTTTTTTTTTTAACGTTATTTGAACCATGAACAAGTGTGTCTGGCTCCTCGCCTGTCTTTCAGGTGCAGCTAGTAATACACCAACTACTGTTATTTTACCAGACGATGTCTCGTCTTGAGTCTCATTTTTGAGCTTCTTCTTAAAGTTGACATCTAAAACTTATCTTAGGATATGCTGACAGCAAACCCCACTCCCCGTGTTCTCTTTCATCACTCCGGAGACACAAACTGCATGCCTAAATTTGAGACCAGCAATCAGTTTAAAGTCCCGGGCTTTGCTCTTATGAGGTGAGATGCAGAACTGCTTAAGGGCTCAAAGTGTGTGCAAGTGTGTGATGGGTTTAAGTTTAACTTGGCTGGTAATAAAAACAAGTCAGTTCTAATACCACGATAATTAGAGAGAAAGTGCAGTATTAAATAATACTGCATTTATGTATAGTTTAGAAAGCAGCTTAAAACACAATTATTTTAGTTAAAGAAGTAAGTAACTTTAAATTAAATAATTTATTCTATTAATAAATTCTATTTAAAATAATTTATGAATATTTATTCTTTCTAGAATCAGTGTCTTAGTCTTGAGCAGCACGTGAACATTTCTCATGATATCTACTTTTCTTAATTTCATGCCAGAGATATATTTTGTCTCGATTTAGTCCATGTGCAGCCGGCGTGGTCCCTTCATCTTTAAAAGTGACTCTTAAGGGCCTGTTTAAGTT
The DNA here is from genome assembly GCF_027596085.1 of Anoplopoma fimbria. Classification (NCBI taxonomy): domain Eukaryota; kingdom Metazoa; phylum Chordata; class Actinopteri; order Perciformes; family Anoplopomatidae; genus Anoplopoma; species Anoplopoma fimbria. The sequence goes on from NC_072456.1 coordinate 12,902,213, forward strand.
GAGCTGACAGATGTGGTTATTTGGGGACAGCTCATTGGCAAGTTTATGGCCAGAGTGCTTATTTTACTAGAGCCGAGCACATGTGCTTGTGACAGTGAGGGAAATCCTTTCGGAAGTCTGGCATAAGGTTGAGATATAGGAGACTTAAGAGGACATAAAACCCTCCTGATGTTTATCACCCAAAAAAAAAAAAAAATCTCAGACAGTTTTGTCCAAGAACACAAGATGATAAAGTTTGACTGAAACAGCGTTCATCTAAAAATAAAAACCTGGTTTTAATTCAGCATGATGTCAGCAGGATGCAAATATTTGATTTGCACATGGCCTTAAATGTTTAGATGCGCACATGTACACTATGCAAATTATCTCCTTGAGCACAGTGTTAAAATTCATTAATTGGGTTTTAGTGGATTTAGTTGATGTTACTGGAAGAAGTTTGCTGTTATCAATGCAGTAGAGTAACAAAAGTAATTTTGTGATATTAAACCGTATTAAAGGTCTTTTATCTTCATGTTGCTAAATGCATTTATGTTTACATACAATACATTATCATACTTTTATGTTAAGGAGTAAACAATTGTATTGGATGTTACATTAATGCACAGGTAGTGTTTGGGACCATTGTATTCCCCCTGTCAATGTGTTCAAAAACACTGTGTGACACACACACACACACACACACACACACACACACACACACACACACACACACACACACACACACACACACACACCAGTCTGACATCTTTCTCTGTTTACAGGCAGTAGTCTGGTCAACACAGAGGGAGGAGAGGGGGTGACTAAAGTCTCACATAGGAAGCAAAAGAGAGCAATCGTGTGTGTGTGTGTGTGTGTGTGTGTGTGTGTGTGTGTGTGTGTGTGTGTGTGTGTGTGTGTGTGTGTGTGTGTGTGTGTGTGTGTGTGTGTGTGTGTGTGTGTGTGTGTGTGTGTTGGGGAGGGCTGTCTACATCTGACACACCCCCGGCCACCTGTAAAGTGTCTCTGAGGATCAGGTTTCTTTTGAACACATTTAAGACAGCATTTGTTTCCAATAGTTTACAGTTTGTGAAAACGCCTGTTCCGGAAGGCTGGACCGATGCACCCGAGTTTGGTTTTGCAGGGACGGCGTTTAATAAAACCTCCCGTAGGGCTGCTGAACGGACGACGGAGAAGCAATGCGTGCCTTTTAAGAGCCCCTGATGGGTTTAGTGAGCCACTTGGCTTTTTATTTTGGCTCAGCTCACTGCAGGCTGCTTGTACTTTACTGTGCCCCCTCTGTGCTGGCCTGGTGGTTGCAGATTAAGGACATGCAGAGCAAGAGTCACTCATTACACCAGCGTACACATGCTTGTTATGTGTGGTGTTTACTGAGTGTGTGTGCCTGCTTCCACATATGTTCGTGTGTCAGGAACAGTGTTGATGAGGGACGCCAGTTGCGGCCTGCTGGGTGTAGCTTCAAACTGATAAATGACTGCAGGGACCGTCTTTCTTTACCTGAAAACTCACAACATTTTCCCTGGAGTGCAGCTGCTGACAAATATTCTAACCTGAAAACCGAGCAGGTCTGCAAGACAACCGTTTCATTCTAAATATGAGATTAATCTGTTTAAAGTTAGTCAAGTTCAAACAATAGCAGCTTTCACATGATGAACAGGACTGTGCTGCTGTTCCTGCTTGTGTTTGGAGACTGTCCCTGGTGATTCTTCTCTCCTAGCAAACTAATATGTTTGAAGCTCAGGCTGCCATTGCCAAGCCTGCGCCACAAGCTATTTCAAATGTGCAAAAAAATATTGATATTCCAAAAACAAAACAAACACACGAAAAAAGAAAAAAAGATCTAAGTCAATGTCCTCTGGAACGGCCCCATTTTTCTGCCTCAGAACACTCAGAGATCACCTGGGACAAATGATGAGCTGAGAGATTATTCTATTTCTTCGATGCTCTCTCTTTAATATACACGTTAACACATACACCATGCACGATTCCTTTTAAGGGATGCATGCAGGCCTTCTTTACTTTTTGAAGAAGTTAAAGGGCAAGCCCGCTCAAATTCACAGAGCGAGGCTGAGACTCTCTGCTGCAGAATTGGATTTCATATTTTCACTCTTAAGAAATTGTGGTAAACTAAATTATATGTATTAAACCTTGAGTATGCATTGTCCCATGAGCTCATCCCATGCTTTTATTTTTATTTTTGAATTGATATATATTTGATTATAGGAACAAAAGGTGGATAAATCTGAGAAAGCACAAGTTTGGGACTCTGTGTAATATATAGCATGTATTAGCACATAAAAGAATACCTTGGATAGGCTATATTCAGATTTACTAAGATAATGCCCAGGATAATTAAATATATTTTGAGTTCCTGTCTGCCACAGAGTATAATTACATGTATGTATTAAAAGGACTCACCAGTAAAAGCAAGCTGCAGTGAAGACGTTTCACCACAAGATGGACTAAGGGATGCATTTTGATGTATGGCAAACAGCAGGAATAAACTGCATGCTCCCTAACTTTTTCCAGAAATGTTTTAACACAACTACAATGCAAAGCCACTTTTGAGTATATTTCTCTATACTCCTAAGTAAAGGCGTCCATGAGGGTGGAGCTACAGATGCCGCCAAGTGCCAAACAACTTGTGTATTAATTCCAGATATTTACTTCTGTTTGTTTTGACTGTGTTCAAAGCTCCATGGGAGCAATTTTTGCTGTGATGAAACTGAACAGCATTCCCTATGGAGTTCATTACAGGGAAAGAGCTAGTGCCCACCCCCACTGCTCCCTGGCCAAGAGGGATTTGGAAGACCCAGAGGGATGGGTTGGTTTGGGTGGGTGGAGCGGAGGGGAACCTACAGAATAGAGAGAGGATGTGGAGGGAGGGGGGGACTCAAGGGAGGTAAGAAGGAAGGAGACCATAAACACTCAGTTAATGACCTCAAACGCACTAACAACACAGCAGAAATTAATGAAACTGCACCAATTAAGACATTTACTCCAGCAGCAAATGGCAAAAAATCTTTCCTTTCTTTAGAATGGGAGGAAAAAGTTTGCAAGGGAAGAGACAGCATCTGGCCGAGCGTTATAATACTGATGACCTGAAAGCTTCAGAGCAGGAAGGAGTCAGTGAGAGAGAGAGAGAGAGAGAGAGAGAGAGAGAGAGAGAGAGAAAGAGAGAGCGAGAAAGAGAGAGAGAGAGAGAGAGAGAGAGAGAGAGACAGAGAGAGCAGTAAAACATTTGCTCTTTGCTTGTTCTATGTTCTTATGTCTCAGATTAGAAGTACTTGTGAAATTGTGCAGCTACTATCACGGAGCAAACTGGTTTTAGAACAAAACTTTACACATGCTTGCTTTTTAAACTTGATCCGATGTGAGATGTGAACGTCTTCTCTTGGTCATGACTCAGACAAAGATATGCACATATGCAACGCGTGGTTTTTGCAAATGTCTGTGTATTAAGTCTAAGTACATTTACTATTTCAAATATAATGAATACCGACTTTAGTATTCTTGTAGGCCTTAAAGGTAACGTTAATGTTTTTTGTTAGTGCATTTACCCGCAGCTTCACAGTGAATTCTAAATGGACTTGTACTTGTACAGTCCTTTTCTAGTCTTCTGACCACTCAAAGCGCGTTTACAATACATTCAACCATTCACACCCATTCATAAACTGATGGCAGGGGTTAACATACAACGTGCCACCTGCCCATCAGGACTAGCGATCTTTACCGCCGATCCTCTGATTGACGACGACCCGCTCCGCCAATGAGCCACAGTTGCCAATTGTCTGATTATCCCTTTAATTTTCAACTGATAACCCATCCTATGATTAGATGCATTTTATATTGGTTTAGAGTTGCTGGGTTTATCAATGGATCATTGGATTTACGCAGGTCAAACAAGCATGAAAAATGGCCGACCAACAACAGAGCTGTACAGCTGGACAATCTGCTTAAAACAACCAACACTTTAAACTTAAAACCCTGATAAAATAAAAACATATATACACTATTGTTAAATACACCTGTTCAATGTAATGCAATCCAATACAGTGTGTCTGCCATTAAGTTTACTTTTATGATGCCTTTATTGTTAACACTGATGATAACACTGTCATAGAGGTGTCATTTATTCAGTGATGTTTTTGCATTGCGGTCATAGTTAATGGTTGTGAAGTGACATATAGAAATATCAAAAAAATAATAATACTTAGAACAGAGACAAGGTTTAGAGAAAGAGGATTTCCTTTGAAGTATACAGTAGCAGAACCAGAAGTGAACCTCATTTGAATGTGTTCACCAAACCCCACACCAGCCCCTCCACCTCCACCTCCACCTCCACCTCCAGAGTGTGATCATTTTTCAGGATACAATACTTTTCGTCTTTACACTCATCTTAACAAACACACTTAACAAACCGCTAATTGTATTGTTTTCCAACATCTACATGAACAAACTGTCTGAGAATGACAGATGTCCTCAGGTGGTTTGTATTAACCACAGCAGGAGATTTTATAACTCTGTTGATTTTGTGTTCAGGTTTTTACAATGTCACAGCCATCCAGTTTGGCTTCCAGGTTGACATGTTGAACTCTGCCACTGCTGACTACATCGTCACCGTTAAAGAAGAGGGCCGACCAGGCAAACCCATCATTCAGTCCTTCAATCAAAGCTCAACTGAAATCAAACATCTGAAGCCCTGAACTGAAAATGAGCTTAATGTGACATTCATCGATAACGCTGGCAAAGCAAAACCCTGTAGACACATTGAAAATAGAACTATGACACTGACACTGACAATGAATATGATATAATAATTCATACCTTTGATTTTCATTGTATTTTATTTTAATCTATAAAATGTGACCGACAGACGGATGTGTGCAGATCATTTCACTTCTGTATTTCAGCTCAAACTGAAGTTCAAGAAGACAGCTGCATGCCTGGATATGTTTGTTACCGGAGTAACTGGGACATCAGCTCTTCACTCTCAACAAAAAATGATATTACAGCTATGCCATGCAAAAGCAGCAATACGGAGTTCTGCATCAAACCTGGTTACAATGACATATGCACAAATTTAACTATAAAATTTACTTCAGAAAAGTGTGGGGCTTTCTTTCACCTCACCAAAGACATCACTGTTGGTATGTACAGTAGAGTCATCATGTGTTTTGAATTGCATGTGGACTTTGTGTCATGATGTTTAATGTCTGTGACGTTTCCTTTCTTTCTACAGATTTCTTAGATCCAAGTGAAATAACTCAGACAGTTCCAACTGAACTTCCTGCAAAAATTGAACCAAATTTACCTCCAAACTGCAGCAATCTCACCATTGATTACACCTGTCAGGGTAAGTGGAAAGACGGGAGGTAAAGAGACTTTGTCTATCAACATTATCAATGGATTTATATGGAATTAACTAAAGACCATTGGCCACAGCAGATGCCCAACAGTTTTACTTAAAACTGAAACTAAATTGTCTTTTGGGGGTAAGAGGAAGTGGAGGTACCCTGTTGCTTTGTGCTCTCTGTAAATAAAATATTTATTTATTGGCTGTGAATGTGTTCACATTTGAGTCTACGTGCTCAATGGCACCAAGACACTTGGGGTTAAGTGTCCTTGGCAAGACACTTAACCCCAAGTTGCTCCCGAAGGCTTGCCATCGGTGTGGACTGGATGTTGCATGAATGTTAGTTAGAGTCTGATGGTGGCACCTTGCATGGTAGCCTGTCATCAGTGTGTGAATGGGTGAATGATATGTAATATACTACTGATTGTAAGTCGCTTTGGATAAAAGCGTCTGCTAAATGACGGTAATGTAATGTAAATGTCTTGCTTAACAGCGCTCCATTGCATTTTGCTAAATGGTTCTAGTATTTTTCTCTCGTTTTAATGTGCACTTTGAAAGTGGAACTTGTTTTCAGTTTTTTTCAGTATAATGTTAAACCGGTAGTTTATTTAAAATCACGCTTGTGTAGCATGGCTTTATATCATAGTAACCTGTGCTTTATTGATCTGTTGAGTTACTGTCATATTGTCCATTTTTATTTTCTGACCAGTTGAACAAATGCCAAACTGTACCACCTAAAGAAAAATAAAGAAGAAGCAGCAGTTAAGTCCTGCAGATGCAGACGGAAAGAAATGTTGCTACTTGCAGTACCAGCAAGCAATTCATGTAAAAGATGGTGTTTTGTCTTTTTATCAGCTGCTGTTTTCATGTGTTTTTGCAGCATTACCTTTCATATTTGTATCAATCTTTATAATCCATAATAATATCATTAAAAATGTAAAAATGAATCAGACCTGCTTTGTACTAAAATTAATCAAAAATAAAATACGATTGAGCTGTCAAACATCAAATTTTATATTTTTCTCTTTTTGTCTGAAGAAATAATCACTTTTTCGTCTGAGTTTTCCTCCACATGCAGATGAGAAATGCAGCCTCCTTACGTCCATATTTGGAGGACACCTGTTTATTCCATGTAGCCGCCAGTATCCCATAATCCATTTTTCTGTGAGTGGTTAAAAAGTGCATTAAGGGCATCCTCAAGTTCGGGGAGTCAGGAAATATAACATGACATCATATTTACTGGTTATCTACGTTCAGAGACTTTTTATCACCAGAAAATACATATCACGTGATCTTGTGGACCAATGCAAAAAGTTGCTCTAGCAACAGTCTGGATTTTGTTGTTTATAGCAGTGTGTTCAGAAAATAAATGGTTAAATAAATATACTTACCATTAGGCTGGTGTCATTTGCCAGTTATTGATCAAGGTGAACTGGCCCAACTCTTGCTGTAAATTGAGGTTACATGAACAAAAAACACTGATGTTTACACTTTGTTGGTGAGAGGAGGCACAGGCTCATTCTGGCCTTCGAAGTTTAATCCTTCCTTAAAAAACTGCATTTACTCTGTGTGATTTTCTCTTTGATTTCTCAACGGAGAATATAAGTTAGGTAGGTACGGTGTGATTTACTGATGACATGGACGGCTTCACAAGACAAAGATCTGCTATGTTTTCAACATATTTGTTACTTAACAAGAAAACTACACTGCAAACTTACACAGCAACATTAACAAAAAAAGTGTGCGAGAGAAGACACAGTATCTGGCCGGGCGCTATAATACTGATGACCTGAAAGCATCAGAGCAGGAAGGAGTCAGAGAGAGAGAGAGAGAGAGAGAGAGAGAGAGAGAGCAGTAAAACATTTGCTCTTTGCTTGTTCTATGTTTTTATGTCTCAGATTAGAAGTACTTGTGAAATTGTGCAGCTACTATCACGGAGCAAACTGGTTTTAGAACAAAACTTTTCATACCAGAGCAGGGCTGACATCGCCTTTACGTTCTCAATGTACGTCTTCTGCGCCCCAACCCTCAGTGATCTGGGGCGGTCACAGAAACCATACATCTCCCACAGGAAATGTACGGTTTAACATGCATTAGATGCATTTTATATTGGTTTAGAGTTGCTGGGTTTATCAATGGATCATTGGATTTACGCAGGTCAAACAAGCATGAAAAATGGCCGACCAACAACAGAGCTGTACAGCTGGACAATCTGCTTAAAACATCCAACACTTTAAACTTAAAACCTGATAAAATAAAAACATATATACACTATTGTTAAATACACCTGTTCAATGTAATGCAGTCCAATACAGTGTGTCTGCCATTAAGTTTACTTTTATGATGCCTTTATTGTTAACACTGATGATAACACTGTCATAGAGGTGTCATTTATTCAGTGATGTTTTTGCATTGCGGTCATAGTTAGTGGTTGTGTAGTGACATATAGAAATATCAAAAAAAAAAATAATACTTAGAACAGAGACAAGGTTTAGAGGAAGAGGATTTCCTTTGAAATATACAGTAGCAGAACCAGAAGTGAACCTCATTTGAATGTGTTCACCAAACCCCACACCCCTCCACCTCCACCTCCTCCACCTCCACCTCCACCTCCAGAGTGTGATCATTTTTCAGGATACAATACTTTTCGTCTTTACACTCATCTTAACAAACACACTTAACAAACCGCTAATTGTATTGTTTTCCAACATCTACATGAACAAACTGTATTGCGGTCATAGTTAGTGGTTGTGTAGTGACATATAGAAATATCAAAAATAAATAATACTTAGAACAGAGACAAGGTTTAGAGAAAGTTTCCTTTGAAGTATACATTAGCAGAACCAAGTGAACTTCCAAGTTGAACTTGCCAGACGGCTGTGTCGAATGACAAAGTTTCATGATGTGTGTCAGGTGAACATTTCTTCCAAACATTTAACAGAAGTAAAAAAAACTCCTGGATATGGAAGGACTCTCTGGCGTCAAAGATCCTCCTGCTCTGGGCTCAGATCATCGCTATGGTCAACTGTAACTATCAACGTTATTAACTGTATTATCTATTCATTTTATTATAGCGGG